>NC_052170.1:19854924-19886576 GCF_902713615.1 Scyliorhinus canicula | reverse complement strand
AGAGGAGATAGAGGAGGAGAGAAGAGAGGAGAGAGAGGAGAGAGAGGAAAGAGAGGAAAGAGAGGAAAAAGAGGAAAAAGAGAGGAAAGAGAGGAAAGAGAGAGGAGAGAGAGGAGAGAAAAGAGAGAGGAGAGAGGAGAGAAGAGAGAGACATTTTCCTCTGGTGGGGCTGTGCAGAAGAAAAAAGGGGAAACCTCACAAATTAGATTTGGACCGTTCAGAAGCGAGGTCATCTTCACATCAGGCAAGTGTGGAAATGCTGACCACGCTGGCGACTGGTTAACAACGTCAGTGCCAAGATTGTCGGAGTTGTTTTTATTGTTGTAAGAGATGTGGGACCAGGCCAGGGAGATGAGGTTAAGATACAGAGCAGCCACGATCTAACTGGGACAATGAAGAAAGTGCTGACTAACTGAAGCACCAGCCTTCAAAGGCCACAGTTCATTCTCTTGGTTTAATGTCGGTTTTGATTCCACCACACCGTGTGGTGATGCACCACGTTCATACTTACGTTGTACTTCTGAAAGAAACTCAGATAGCGAATAACTCCAACCCAAACCAGCAGTGTGGAGGTCCCTAGGAGAATACTGCACACATCGTAGGATGCAAAATTCTGAAAGATAAAACCCAGGGATTTGTGATGGCCGAGGATCGTTGAGATACGGAACAGCCTTTTTAAAATTTGAACATTTCAAAAACATGAATTTTGAAGAGGTTTTACTGATATTGAACCGAGGCCCAGTTTGCCCCCTCAGCAATAACCTACTCCGGGACGTTGGGTTCCGCGTGGGTCACTCAGCTTCTGACCTCATTACAGCCTTGGTTCAAACATGGACAAAGAGCTGAATGCCAGAGGTGAGGCGAGAGTGACTGCCCTTGACATCAAAGCAACATTTGACAGAGTATAGCATCAAAGAAACCTGGCTAAACTGGAGTCAATGGGAATCAGGGGAAAACTCTCCGCTGGTTGGGGTCATACCCGGCACAAAGGAAGATGGTTGTGGTGATTGGAGGTCAATCATCTCAACTCCAGGACATCACTGCAGGAGTTCCTCAGGGTAGTGTCCTAGGCCCAACCATCTTCAGCTGCTTCATCAATTACCTCCCTTCCATCATAGGGTCAGAAGTGGGGACGTTTGCGGATGACTGCACACAATGTTCAGCACCATTCTCAACTCAGATAACGAAGCAGTCCATGTCCAAATGCAGCAAGACCTGGACAATATCCAGGTTTGGAGCTGACAAGTGCCAGGCAATGACCACCTACTAGAGAGGATCGAACCATCGCCCCTTGACATTCAATGTCTTTCAATAATCTTTAGTGTCACAAGTAGGCTTACACTAACACTGCAATGAAGTTACTGTGAAAATCCCCCAATCGCCACATTCCGGCACCTGTTCTGGTACACAGAGGGAGAATTCAGAATGTCCAATTCACCTAAAAAGCAGGTCTTTCGGGACTTGTGGGAGGAAACCGGAGCACCCGGAGGAAACCCACGCAGACACGGGGGGAGGACGTGCAGGCTCCGCACAGACAGTGACCCAAGCCGGGAATCGAACCCGGGACCCTGGCGCTGTGAAGCAACAGTGCTAACCACTGTGCTACCAGAAATGTATTTGTTCTCCTCGTTTCTCTCTCTCTCTGTGTACCTGTGCCTCGCCCAGTCACTCCCCCCTCCCCTCCGTCTCCTCTCTTTTTTTCCCTGTTCCCAAACGACTCTTTCAATGTTCTGTGCGCGCCCCTGTCGGCCAATTTGGTTTCCCCCTCCCGCAGCGTCACCTTTGTCTCAATTACTTCAGCGTCTCGTGTATCGAAGGAGAATTCGAGTTACAAAGGAATGTAGGGAGAGTGATACAGAGATTATGGAGAAGTAGTGATACAGAGGGGAGAAGTTAGGCTGCTCACTTTTGATAATACAGCTTAAAAACTCAACCATGAAGTGCTTCAAAATCTGCCTGGCCCATTTTCACTGTCTGTCACTCTACCTCCCACCTTTTGATGTTCAGTGTTGGACAGGTTTACAATAATTTATGGTAAGGCCTCGGATTTACAATTCAGGCTTTTCCCCTGAAGTGCCATTCAATAGTAAAAGGGGAATGAACCCATTGCCTCCAGGTTCCTAGTCGTACATTGGTATTGAGAGTTACTGTGAGATGTCACACGTGGATGTTTTGACATAATCACGGTATTTATTTTGTACATCTTTCCTGCACTGAATGTTGCAATGATACCACAATACCACATGGCTCCAACGGGCAGCACTGCGGAGCAGAACGCTACGTTCCAGATTTAGATTTACGGAGTCGCATTTTAAGAGTCCGACACGCAAGAGACTTGGAACCTGGAGGGCGCCGGGTAAAAACCGGCACGCTGTGGGGAAAAGCACAATGGGGAACCTCCGGAATTTATAGGGTGGCAAAGACTCACCAATACCTGGAGCAACTGAGCACTTCGGGATGAACTGGGACAAATTACCTTGGACTCGATTCCTATCTTCATGATTGTTCCCAAGAAGGTGAAGATGTCGCTGACTATCAGCAGGATGTACCAGCCGTTGAGGAACTCCATGCGTGTCGAGCATGACACCTCCTTCCCGTGCTTCAGCCGGAAGAATTTCCCAAATTCCTGGGGACAGAGAGAGCGGTTTACTCGGGGATCCGCGGTTTCAAATCTCTTGGCACGTCAGTGACCCAGGACAACAGGATGGAGGGCATTTGTACACAGCGGGGGGGTGGGGGGGGGGGGGGGGGGGATGTACGACAGAACATCTAGTTCAAGACTAATTATTGAATGTTGAATAACCTGTGGGTAAACTAAACTATTGCTAACCAAACTGTGGATTTTCTAACCACGCTACTGACAACTTCTGTAGCTCTGATCAAGACTGGCTTTGTCTGGTTCCTCTTGCATGACACCTAGTGGTCGGAGGCCATATACACTTGTTACATGCACTGTTACTGCATGTCATTACAACTGCCTCAGGTGGAAATATCTCCTCTCCATGTGCCCGCGCAACCCTCTATTAGGTCAGCCCTCAAAACCCTGTTTCTGGAGAAAACATTCCCAGTCAATTCCTGGTTATCCCAGTGGTATCCTGGAGAATGTTTTTTTTTGTGCCTCCCTGTTATATGGAGATCGAAACTGTACATTTAGATCAATCAGTTCAACCTATTTTAGTTGAATACAAAATAATTAATACATTTTACACTTCGCCAGATCAGAGAGTCATCTTGTAAAAAAAACACATGAAACAAAATAACTTTTTATGAGGGAGGGGGAGGGAAAACTTTGCATTTTCTGCTTAAACTCTGCTTCTCTCTCCCCGTGTTCAAAGAAGTAAAAGGAAGGCTCAAGACTGGAAACAATTTATATATTTTTTAAATCCCCCAGCCACACCCAGGCACAGGGTGGAGGTGGTGGAGACGCTGACCCTCCCCCAACAGAGCCCGCCTGTGAGCAATCAGCGAGGCGAAGGCTAAGACATCTGCCCCCTGCACCCGTCTGCAGCTCTGGTCGGTCCGACTCCCCGAATATGGCCTCCAAGGGACCAGGCTCCACATCAACTGACAAATCCGCCAAAATGGTGCCAAGAGCCGCCCTCCAGAACTTTTCTAAATTTGGGCAGGACCAGAACATATGTGCATGATTCACAGGACCCCTCCCACACCGTTCGCACGTCCTCCACCACCTCAAACAGCCGGCTCAGCCTTGCCTTTGTCAGGTGCTCCCCGTGCACCAACTTCAGCTGTATCAGCCCCAGCTTTGCACACGAGGTTGAGGCGTTCATCCTCTGCAAGCACCTCGCACCACAATCACTTCTCTCTTTTGCCTCAGCGCCGTGATGCAGCAGTGCTAACCACGCCACAATCCCTCCTCTACTGCCACTTCGCCTTAATCCCCTCCGCGGGCACCTTATCCTCCTCCAAAATCCTCCCATAAATCCCCCAGATGCCTCCCCCCTCCAGCCTCCCCCCCTCGCACTGACAGCACTGCCTCCCACAACCTGGAGGCTGGCGCTATGGGAGAGGTGGGACAAGATTTCTTCGCCACATCCCGCACCCTCACGCCCTGAAAACTCTCCTCCCGCCCCTCAGTGCCATTGATTTGCAGACAGCTCAATCTGCTGACAGATTTCTGGTGTTCCGAATCTGAGTCGGCACCGAGCGATTAGAAACCGCGGGGTACTCACATGTTGCAGCCTGACGCCTCGGATGATCGATCTCACGCACAAGAAAAAAGACAGCACGCAGAGTAAAATTACAAAGATGTCAAAGATCAGTCGTCCGGCATCATTGTTAGCTGTGGTGGGGGAAGAGAAAGGATCTTTTAAATAAACAAACGAAAATGAAATGAAAATCGCTTATTGTCACGAGTAGGCTTCAGTGAAGTTACTGTGAAAAGCCCCTAGTCGCCACATTCCGGCGCCTGTCCGGGGAGGCTGGTACGGGAATCGAACCGTGCTGCTGGCCTGCTTGGACTGCTTTCAAAGCCAGCGATTTAGTCTGGTGAGCTAAACCAGCCCCATTTGAAGAGTGAACATAGCTAATGTTGGGCCTTGTTGAACAGGGGAGGGTGCAGCCTCTCAGCGTTCCTACCATTTCAGAGATTATGGCTCATGCACTCGTGCTGCCATTGGGGCTTCGATGAGCGGGTCAATTATTCGCACCCGCTTGAAACCGTTTCAAAACAATTGAAATTCCCACTGCAATCGAACACACAAATGTATCAGAAAATCTTGCGACACAGGAGGCCACCAGTCGGCCCATTGAGCAAGCGCTGGATCCGTGATGGAGCCATCCAATTAATCCTCTTCCCCCAACTCCACAGCCAGGGCTCCTCAGCAAGTATTTATCCAGTTCTCCTGTGAAAGTTCCGATTGAATCTGCCTCCACCAACAGGGCAGGTACGCGCCTGGAGGCACCCATCTGGAGCCAGAAAGAACTGAGGGGTAGAAGGATTGGAGGGGATATTGAGAATAACCTTTTCACTCAGAGGGCGGTGGGTGCCTGGAATTCGCTGCCTAAATTGGTGGCTGAGGCTCAAGACGCTCAACTCATTCACCAGGTACCTGAACCTGAAGTACTGCAGCCTGCAAGGCCCTGGACTGGGTGCCTGAAAGCGTTGTTAAAATGGGCGGCTAGTTCTTTTTCATCTGTCGCAGACACAATGGCGTTGGGTTAGAAACAGTTCCTGATGTGAAGTGGAAGCTACACAGCGGGGGAGCCAATAACAGACCCAGATTCTGGGAATAACTGTTTTAAGGGATGTTCAATGTATTCAGAGTAGTGTTCAACAGGACGCCGATACCATTTCAAGTGCTACACTTCCAGAGGCCCTATAGAATCACAGAATCATACCATTTACAGTGCAGGAGGCCATTCGGTCCATCAAGTCTGTGCCGGCTCTTGGAAAGTGCACCCCACTTAAGGCCACGCCTCAACCCTATTCCCCGCAACCCAGTAACCCCACCTAACCTTTCTTTTTGGACACCAAGGGCAATTTATCATGGCCAATTCACCGAATCTTTTTTTTGGAAAGTCAAGTCTTAGAACATAGGACATACAGTGCAGAAGGAGGCCATTCGGCCCATCGAGGCTACACCGACCCATTTAAGCTCTCACTTTCAATAACCCCTCCTAACCTTTTTGGACACGAAGGGCAATTTATCGTGGTCAATCCACCTAACCTGCACATCTTTGGACTGTGGGAGGAAACCGGAGGAAATCCACGCGGACACGGGGAGAACGTGCAGACTCCGCACAGACAGTGACCCAGCGGGAATCGAACCTGAGGGGGGAAAGAGAGCCCCGAGTTAAGATGTTTAAACTGAGGCCTTGTCGGTCCTCTCATCTAAATGCAAGGGTGACTTCGTCGCCGACCTAATTTCTACTGGGAGACAGCAATAAGAACAAAGAACAAAGAAAAGTACAGCACAGGAACAGGCCCTTCGGCCCTCCAAGCCCGCGCCGACCATGCTGCCCGTCTAAACTAAAATCTTCTCCACTTCCAGGTTCCGTGTCCCTCTATTCCCATCCTATTCATGTATTTGTCAAGATGCCACTTAAACGTCACTATCGTCCCTGCTTCCACCACCTCCTCCGGCAGCGAGTTCCAGGCACCCACTACCCTCTGTGTAAAAAAACTTGCCTCGCACATCTCCTCCAAACCTTGCCCCTCGCACCTTAAACCTATGCCCCCTAGTAATTGACCCCTCTACCCTGGGAAAAAGCCTCTGACTATCCACTCTGTCTGTGCCCCTCATCATTTTGCAGATCTCTATCAGGTCGCCCCTCAACCTCCGTTGTTCCACTGAGAACAAACCGAGTTTATTCACCCGCTCCTCACAACTAATGCCCTCCATACCAGGCAACATCCTGGCAAATCTCTTCTGCACCCTCTCTAACGCCTCCACATCCTTCTGGTAGTGTGGCAACCAGAATTGAACACTATACTTCAAGTGTGGCTTAACTAAGGTTCCATACAGCTGCAACATGACTTGCCAATTCTTATACTCAATGCCCCGGTCAATGAAGGCAAGCATGCCGTATGCCTTCTTGACTACCTTCTCCACCTGTGTTGCTCCTTTCAGTGACCTGTGGACCTGTACACCTAGATCTCTCTGACTGTCAATACTCTTGAAGGTTCTACCATTCACTCTATATTCCCTACCTGCATTAGACCTTCCAAAATGCATTACCTCACATTCGCCCAGATTAAACTCCATCTGCCATCTCTCCGCCCAAGTCTCCAAACGATCTAAATGCTGCAGTATCCTCTGACAGTCCTCATCACTATCCGCAATTCCACCAACCTTTGTGTCATCAGCAAACTTACTAATCAGACCAGTTACATTTTCCTCCAAATCATTTATATATACTACGAACAGCAAAGGTCCCAGCACTGATCCCTGCGGAACACTAGTCACAGCCCTCCAATTAGAAAAGCACCCTTCCATTGCTACTCTCTGCCTCCTATGACGTAGCCTGTTCTGCATCCACCTTGCCAGCTCACCCCTGATCCCGAGTGACTTCACCTTTTGTACCAGTCTGCCATGAGGGACCTTGTCAAAGGCCTTACTGATGTCCATATAGACAACATCCACTGCCATACCTGCATCAGTCATCTTTGTGACCTCCTCGAAAAACTATCTAGTTCATGAGACATGACCTCCCCTTCACAAAACCGTGCTGCCTCTCGCTAATACGTCCATTTGCTTCCAAATGGGAGTAGATCCTGTCTCATAGAATTTACAGTGCAGAAGGAGGCCATTCAGCCTATCGAGTCTGCACCGGCTCTTGGAAAGAGCACCCTACCCAAGGTCAACAACTCCACCCTATCCCCATAACCCAGTAACCCCACCCAACACTAAGGGCAATTTTGGACACTAAGGGCAATTTATCATGGCCAATCCACCTAACCTGCACATCTTTGGACTGTGGGAGGAAACCGGAGCACCCGGAGGAAACCCACGCACACACGGGGAGGATGTGCAGACTCCGCACAGACAGTGACCCAAGCCGGAATCGAACCTGGGACCCTGGAGTTGTGAAGCGATTGTGCTATCCGCAATACTACCGTGCTGCCCCGTCTCGAAGAATTCTCTCCAGTAATTTCCCTACCACTGACGTAAAGCTCACCGACCTGTAGTTCCCTGGATTATCCTCGCTATCCTTCTTAAACAAAGGAACAATATTGGCTATTGTCCAGTCCTCTGGGACATCACCTGAAGACACTGAGGATCCAAAGATTTCTGTCAAGGACAGTGAGGATCCAAAGATTTCTGTAAGGCTACAACTGGCCGGCCTGATGGCCCACATCTGCCAAGGAGAGAGAAATATATTCCCCAGGATCTCTAAACTACGAATGGCGACTCGGGCAAGGTGACATTGGGTTATCATCGGAACAGTGTCCCAGCATCCGGAGATGGGAGAGGGACAACAACAGTCTTTGCGTATGCAGGCAACGGCTTCACACATTGAAATCAGAGCTGTGTAATCTCTGCAGGGGTTACACCCCGCACCCATTCCAACACAGCTAACTGCTTTCCGGCAGCAGGTCAGAGTGACCATCCCCTTCGCTGTGAGCCACAGTAGAGAGTTTCAGCAGAATAGCCACAATCCAACTCAAGGGGTCGGGGTTCCTGCACAAGCAGAGTCACCCTGCTATTGGCTGGCAGCGAGATCTTCAGATCCCGCCGTTGTCAAGGGGGATTCCCTGGTGCTCTGCCAGCAGCACCAGGCATTCCCGCCGGAAAATTCCAGCCAACACGCCTTCAACTGACATAACTATTCCCAGTGTCGGGCAGCACGGTGGCCTAGTGGTTAGCACAACCGCCTCACGGCGCTGAGGTCCCAGGTTCGATCCCGGCTCTGGGTCACTGTCCGTGTGGAGTTTGCACATTCTCCCCGTGTCTGCGTGGGTTTCGCCCCCACAACCCACAAATGTGCAGAGTAGGTGGATTGGCCACGCTAAATTGCCCCTTAATTGGAAAAAATAATTGGGTAATCTAAATTTAAAAAAAAAAACTATTCCCAGTGTCCCGCTCTCCTCTCAACCTTGTATCAATCCCAAACTAATCCCACTGCTCTCTCCCCATAGCCCTGTATCGATCCCCAAACTAATCACACTGCCCCGCTCTCTCCCCATAGCCCTGTATCAATCCCAAACTAATCCCACTGCCCCGCTCTCTCCCATAGCCCTGTATCAATCCCACTGACCCGCTCTCCCCATAGCCCTGTATCAATCCCAAACTAATCCCACTGCTCTCTCTCCATAGCCCTGTATTGATCCCCAAACTAATCACACTGCCCCGCTCTCTCCCCATAGCCCTGTATCAATCCCAAACTAATCCCACTGCCCTGCTCTCTCCCCATAGCCCTGTATCAATACCACTGACCAGCTCTCCCCACAGCCCTGTATCAATCCCACTGACCCGCTCTCTCCCCATAGCCCTGTATCAATCCCACTGACCCGCTCTCTCCCCATAGCCCTGTATCAATCTCACTGACCCGCTCTCTCCCCATAGCCCTGTATCAATTCCAAACTAATCCCACTGTCCCGCTCTCCCCATAGCCCTGTATCAATCCCACTGACCCGCTCTCTCCCCATAGCCCTGTATCAATCTCACTGACCCGCTCTCTCCCCATAGCCCTGTATCAATCCCACTGACCCGCTCTCTCCCCATAGCCCTGTATCAATCTCACTGACCCGCTCTCTCCCCATAGTCCTGTATCAATCCCACTGACCCACTCTCTCCCCATAGCCCTATATCAATGTCACTGACCCGCTCTCACCATAGCCATGTATCAATCTCCCCATAGCCCTGTATCAATCCCAAACTAATCCCACTGCCCCGCTCTCTCCCCATAGCCCTGTATCAATCCCACTGCCCCGCTCTCTCCCCACAGCCCTGTATCAATCCCAATCTAATCCCACTGCCCCGCTCTCTCCCCATAGCCCTGTATCAATCCCAAAGTAATCCCACTGCCCCGCGCTCTCCCCATAGCCCTGTATCAATCCCAGACTAATCCCACTGCCCCGCTCTCTCCCCATAGCCCTGTATCAATCCCAAACTAATCCCACTGCTTCGCTCTCTCCCCATAGCCCTATATCAATCCCAAACTAATCTCACTGCCCCCCTCTCTCCCCACAGCCCTGTATCAATCCCAAACTAATCCCACTGCTTCGCTCTCCCCATAGCCCTGTATCAATCCCAAACTAATCCCACTGACCCACTCCCTCCCCATAGCCCTGTATCAATCTCCCCATAGCCCTGTATCAATCCCAGACTAATCCCACTGCTTCGCTCTCTCCCCATAGCCCTGTATCAATCCCACTGCCCCGCTCTCTCTCCATAGCCCTGTATCAATCCCAAACTAATCCCACTGTTTCGCTCTCTCCCAGTAGACTACAGCAAGCAGGTTACCCATTTCAAATCAGCAGAATTCTGTTCACAAGGCAGTCTGGTAGATATTCTCACCGTATCCAAAAACACTGGGATCAGAACATTCATTAATAACCACATCGTTATCGAGGGTGATCTTTATCCGGCCACTGTGAGCTTTATTATCGAACAGGATCTGAAATGGAACAGAAATCATTCAGCACAATTTCCTCACCTCGTGCTCCCAACGCCATTACCCCCACCCTACCCCACCCCACACACCCGAACGTGCCATCTAGCCCGTGGAGATCGTGGATTGTCTGGTCCAGGCTGCGGCTCTTCATTATTCAAGGCGCAAAAGAGTGGGCTGTTCAACTGCAGAGAGCATCACAGCTGAGCCTGATCCCGCCCATTCACACACGCACTTTGCAATAGCGGAACTGCATCGTCGTATATGGATCAGCGGAAGCTGGGCTAACGTTCCCCCTCCCCTCCTGCACATGTCGAGGACTTCAGATGCCAGCCATGGCGTGGGTTTTAGTCTGGGTGTAGGTACATCCACACTCAGGAGAGGGAGTCCCAAGATTTTGACCCAGTGACGGTGAGGGAACAGTGATATAGTTTCCAATCAGGATGCTGTGGTGCTTTGAAGTTAACTTCCAGGTGATGGCGTTCCCATGCATCTGCTGCCCTTGCACCTCCAGGTGGTAGAGGTCTCGGGGGGGGGTGGGGGGCTATTTGAACTTTGCATAAGTTTTCCGCTGCATTGCCAGATCAAGATTAATCCCTTCATCGCAAGGGCAGCACGGTGGCACATTGGTTAGCATTGCTGCCTACGGCGCTGAGGACCCGGGTTCGAATCCCAGCCCTGGGTCACTGTCCGTGTGGAGTTTGCACATTCTCCCCGTGTCTGCGTGGGTTTCGCCCCCACAACCCAAAGATGCGCAGGTTAGGTGAATTGGCCACGCTAAAAATTGCCCATTAATTGGAAAAAATAATTGGGTACTCTAAATTTATTTAAAAAAATAAAAATAAAAAAAAAAAATTAAAAAAATCCCTTCATCGCTGCCCCATCATGTGAGCGGCTGAGCCGACTCCTACACGGGTTCACACGCAGGGGAGATTAACATCGGCGGATCCTGCTGCAGGGAGAGGCAGAGATCATTCATAAAACAAGGAGGTGGATTGTACTCACTAGGATCTGAAACGTGTAACAATCCGGGATTTCATGGTTGATAATTGTCTGGATGTTTATGGCCTTCAGTTTAAACATGATGGAGACACTTATAAGCCTGAGAACACAAAAGCAGAATGGGTTTTACCAGGCTGGCTGCGAACGTCGGTTTAAGCCTTCCCCACCTTCTGTCGCGCAGTGACTAACAGAGAAAGGCCCAAGCTCCACCCATGGTCTGTGCTCTTTGCTCATCTCCGACAGCGCAGGAGACGACACTGACACACACATACACACAATTTCTATCAAAGTGTTAGCAAAGGCTCGATGGGCCGAACGGCCACAGTGCTTTTCTATCTGCCACCATGCGAGCATTAAGGCTGCAGTGTCACATCCTGTCACAAAATAAAATGTGGCCATTAACTCCTCCCCCATGTCACTAATATCCACCCCCCGTCAGAAGCACCCATTCGCACTGGGCTATGGTTCAGTGCGTGTTAGCCACACTCACCCCCAGGCGGCTATACCCCTCTCACGAATGAACCCAGACAAGCCGTTCAATTGTGGGGGGGGTCATCAGTGCCCCGTTAATCGGACAACCAGATGCAAGGAGCAGATATCAGGGCCAATGTAACCCCTTCTTTGCCCAAGAGTCCTGGGTTAATTTTAGTGTCGATGTGGCCTCCTGTCTGCTAGCTCAGCACAGACCAGGGGCTGAAACGGGAGCTTCAGCTCTAGTAGAATACTCACAATAAGCTTGTGTTATTTATTCAATGAGATACTAGTGGGTTAGAAAAGAAACCGGGGCAGGGGGGGCTCTGGGTCACTGTCCGTGTGGAGTTTGCACATTCTCCCCGTGTTTGCGTGGGTTTCGCCCCCACAACCCAAAGATGTGCAGGTTAGGTGGATTGAACACGCTAAATTGCTCCTTAATTGGAAAAAATTAATTGGGTACTCTAAATTTAAAAAAAAAAAAAGGATTTGGGAGCCCCAAGCTCAAACACATCATCATCCCCGGACACACATTACCAAATACCTCATGGTTATTTAGCATGGTCTAAAAATCCCGGCTCTCTCAGGAAAAGTATAATCACTAGCCATCTCCAATTGTTTCAACTTGGTCACGTGGTTGAATACACATATGGACATCCAGCCCATGGTTTATCACAGAATCACAGAATTTACAGTGCAGAAAGAGGCCCGTCGGCCCATCGAGTCTGCACTGGCCCTTGGAAAGAGCACCCTACTTAACCCCACACCTCCACCCTATCCCACATTTCCACCCTGTCCCCATAATCCCGCGTTACCTTGCCTTTTTTGGACACTAAGGGCAATTTATCATGGCCAATCCACCTAACCTGCACATCTTTGCACTGTGGGAGGAAACCGGAGCACCCGGAGGAAACCCACGCACACACGGGGAGAACGTGCAGACTCCTCAGACAGTGACCCCCAAGCCGGGAATCAAACCCGGGACCCTGGCGCTGTGAAGCCATTGTGCTAACCAATATGCTACCGTGCTTCCCCGAGTTAACCTCCCTGAGAAACTGGGACTAGCACGGCATGGACCTCTGCTATTTCATTCCGTGTTGAATCTTTCACTAAAAATCAACGGGAGCCATTCTCCCTACGCTGACGAACGAAACGCAGGAACAATTGAAAGGGTTGGGGGGAGGGGGGCGTGTATAGAGAGCTGAGGTCATGTCACCAGAAGGGTTGAGACATTCAGAGTGTCACGTCAGGAAATTTAGCATTTCCTGTGCAAAGCTCGCACAGCCAGTCACGAGTCAAACCTGCAAAGACTTTCTAGAACCTTCTTTCAGCGCGCACTGGGTTTGTGCCCGGGTTCCCCATGCATTCTAATCATAGTTACCCTCCACCTCATCCCCTTCATCCAATATTCCCTTAAATCCTGACACCATTTCTGCCTCAACAACTAACCTTGGAAGTGAATCCTCAGCTGCACAACTCATTGTGAAGAAATTTCTCCTGCCCCAGATCATATATCCTTTGAGATTAAACTGGTGTAACATGGCTCCTCATCTGGGCCGCCCGTTTACACCCTGACCCAGCCTTTCCCAATTTGAAACCCTATTTTATCACACCGTAATCTGGGCAGCACGGTAGCAGAGTGGGTTTCCTCCGGGTGCTCCGGTTTCCTCCCACAGTCCAAAGACGTGTAGGTTGGGTGGATTGGCCATGATAAATTACCCCTTAGTGGCCAAAGAGAGAGTCAGGTCGGGTTACTGGGTTTCTGGGAAAGGATAGCGGCGTGAGCCTAAGTCGGGAGCTCTTTCTAAGAGCTGGTGCAGACTCGATGGGCCGAGTGGCCCCATTCTGCACTGTAAATTCTATGGCCTAGGAGACGGCGGAACCAGGCAGCCACATTGCCAATCTGTACTGCACTCTCCGAAACCTCAATATCCTTCCTGCAAGCACGGGGCTCAATGTAATACTCTAACTCGGGCTTAAGAGGCATTTCACATCCAGTCAAAAGTGGGCTCAGCGCTATAATTTAAACCCGAGGGTGACTTTACTTGTAGAATTTCAGTGTGATGTTCTGGTACTTCAACGTCTCTCCGGGATTGATGTGCGAGGTGGGGCTCACATTCACACACTCTGGAAGAAAAGGAGCAGAGTTACCCACAAGATGGCTAGAAATCCATTGCAGCCAAACGGCCAACCCTGGCCATCACAGTTAACGGCATGCTAATTGTATTAAGGCGCGCTAGGCGGGGAAGAGACTGTCTCGGCATAACGGCGAATGGGGCCCGAAGCCGGAACATTTCACGTGCCGGTTTAGCGTGCCGTGGCCCCCTCACCTGTTACCACCTGCGGGTTGATGTTGAAGGTGTCATTGGCAGGGTTGATGCTGCCCTTCTTGTAAAAGCGCTGGCAGAGCTGCAGGGCAGTGCTATTCTCATCGCCGTCAGACGCATAGGCGTACTGCCCCAGGGTCATATTCTGCAGAGCGAGGTACTGCAGGGAAAATAAAGCATCTCAAGTGAGCCGCACTGTGATCAACTAGCGTGAAACGCAGGGTCAAGTTACTGGACTCTCAGGGCCAACAAGCAAAGTGGTAAAGGCAGTCAAATAACAGCGCACATTAAGTCATTAGTGAAGGAGGAAATACTCAACGGTAAGAACTGCAGAATGGTATCAGGGATGAGCACGATAAACAAAGAGGAAGCCAGCATTCCCACCGCAATCTTCACAATCCCTTTACTCCAAACCTGTTATGACTCTGACCTTTCCCCCAGTTCTGATGAAAGGTCATTGATCAGGAGCATTAACTGGTGTTTCTCTCCCCACGGATGAATCATAGAATCCCTACAGTACAGAAGGAGGCCATTCGGCCCATTGGGTTTGCACAGACCCTTGCTCCGATTGAGCACCCTACCTCGGCCCAATCCCCAATCCTAGCCCGGTAACCCCACCTAACGTTTGGGCAATACATCAAGGCCAATTCACCTAACCTGCACATCTTTTGTCTGTGGGAGGAAACCGGGGCACCCGGAAGAAACCCACGCAGACACGGGGAGAACGTGCAGACTCCAGTCAGTCGCCGAAGGCCACAATCAAACCTGGTTAGCGCTGTGAGGCAATAGTGCTAACCATTGTGCCACCAAATTTTTTTTTTTTAAATTGTCATAAGTAGGCTTACATTAACACTGCAATGAAGTTACTGTGAAATGCCCCTAGTCACCACATTCCGGCACCTGTTCGGGTACACGGAGGGAGAATCCACCCAACCTGTATATCTTTTGGGACTTGTGGGAGGAAACCGGAGCACCCGGAGGAAGCCCACGCAGGCAGGGGGAGAACGAGCCGGCTCCGCACAGACAGTGACCCAAGCGGGAATCGAACCTGGCGCCGCAAAGCAAGTGTGCTAACCACTGTGCCACCCTTGCTGCCAGCTGTGCTGACTAAAAACAATCACAAAGAAATGTTGGAAACGATCACGAAAAAACAAATGATCTAGTCATTGCTATTGGTGGGAGCTTGGTGTTGCAAATTGGCTGCGCTGTTCCCCACACTACAACACGGACGACACTTCAGAAAGCACTTCATTAAGGATGTTCGATGAGAAGCTCTGTAAAAGCAAGCTCTGTGTCAGTATGTTGGATCCTATATACCATCTATTTTCCCAGAAGGTACACACATCCACGACATGCTAAATACCAAGTTGCCTCAATGAGCAAGGGCTGCCACCAGAAAGAGCAATTTGGCGTGTTAACAGAGAGAAAGCGTGTGAACATAGAACATTGAGAAATACAGCACAGAACAGGCCCTTCGGCCCACGATGTTGTGCTGAACTTTTGTCCTAGGTTAATCATAGATTATAGAATTTTGGACACTAAGGGCAATTTATCGTGGCCAATCCACCCAACCTGCACATCTTTGGACTGTGGGAGGAAACCGGAGCACCCGGAGGAAACCCACGCGCACACGGGGAGGATGTGCAGATTCCACACAGACAGTGACCCAAGCCGGAATCGAACCTGGGACCCTGGAGCTGTGAAGCAATTGTGCTATCCACAATGCTACTGTGCTGCCCTTAAGAACAAATTAATCTACACTCCATTATTCTACCATAATCCATGTACCTATCCAATAACCGCTTGAAGGTCCCTAACATTTCCGACACAACTACTTCCACAGGCAGTGCATTCCATGCCCCCACTACTCTCTGGGTAAAGAACCTACCTCTGACATCCCCCCTATATCTTCCACCATTCACCTTAAATTTATGTCCCCTTGTAATGGTTTGTTCCACCCGGGGAAAAAGTCTCTGACTGTCTACTCTATCTATTCCCCTGATCATCTTATAAACCTCTATCAAGTCGCCCCTCATCCTTCTCCGTTCTAATGAGAAAAGGCCTAGCACCCTCAACCTTTCCTCGTATGACCTACTCTCCATTCCAGGCAGCATCCTGGTAAATCTCCTTTGCACCTTTTCCAAAGCTTCCACATCCTTCCTAAAATGAAGTGACCAGAACTGCACACAGTACTCCAAATGTGGCCGTACCAAGGTTTTGTACAGCTGCATCATCACCTCACGGCTCTTAAATTCAATCCCTCTGCTAATGAACGCTAGCACACCATAGGCCTTCTTCACAGCTCTATCCACTTGAGTGGCAACTTTCAAAGATCTATGAACATCGACCCCAAGATCTCTCTGCTCCTCTAAATTGCCAAGAACCCTACCATTAACCCTGTATTCCGCATTCATATTTGTCCTTCCAAAATGGACAACCTCACACTTGTCAGGGTTAAACTCCATCTGCCACTTCTCAGCCCAGCTCTGCATCCTATCTATGTGTCTTTGCAGCAGACAACAGCCCTCCTCACTAACCACAACTCCACCAATCTTCGTATCATCTGCAAATTTACTGACCCACCCTTCAACTCCCTCATCCAAGTCATTAATGAAAATCACAAACAGCAGAGGACCCAGAACTGATCCCTGTGGTACGCCACTGGTAACTGGGCTCCAGGCTGAATATTTGCCATCCACCACCACTCTCTGACTTCTATTGGTTAGCCAGTTGGTTGGCCAAATTTCCCACTATGCCATGCCTCCTTACTTTATGCATAAGCCTACCATGGGGAACCTTATCAAATGCCTTACTAAAATCCATGTACACTACATCCACTGATTTACCTTCATCCACATGCTTGGTCACCTCCTCAAAGAATTCAATAAGACTTGTGAGGCAAGACCTACCCCTCACAAATCCGTGCTGACTACCCCTAATTGAGCAGTGTCTTTCCAGATGCTCAGAAATCCTATCCCTCAGTACCCTTTCCATTACTTTGCCTACCATCGAAGTAAGACTAACTGGCCTGTAATTCCCAGGGTTATCCCTATTCCCTTTTTTGAACATGGGCACGACATTCGTCACTCTCCAATCCCCTGGTACCACTCCTGTTGACAGTGAGGACGGAAAGATCATTGCCAACGGCTCTGCAATTTCATTTCTTGCTTCCCATAGAATCCTTGGATATATCCCATCAGGCCCAGGGGACTTGTCTATCCTCAAGTTTTTCAAAACGTCCAACACATCATCTTTCCTAACAAGCTTACCTCGAGCTTACCAGTTTGTTTCGCACTGTCCTCTCCAACAATATGGCCCCTCTCGTTTGTAAATACTGAAGAAAAGTACTCGTTCAAGACCACTCCTATCTCTTCAGACTCGATCCACAATCTCCCGCTACTGTCCTTGATCGGACCTACCCTCGCTCTAGTCATTCTCATATTTCTCACATATGTGTAAAAGGCCTTGGGGTTTTCCTTGATCCTACCCGCCAAAGATTTTTCATGCCCTCCCTTAGCTCTCCTAATCCCTTTCTTCAGTTCCCTCCTGGCTATCTTGTATCCCTCCAGGGCCCTGTCTGAACCTTGTTTCCTCAGCCTTACACAAGTCTCCTTTTTCCTCTTAACAAGACATTCAACCTCTCTTGTCAACCATGGTTCCCTCACTCGATCAACTCTTCCCTGCCTAACAGGGACATACGTATCAAAGACACGTAGTACCTGTTCCTTGAACAAGTTCCACTTGTGTCCTTCCCTGACATCCTAAGTTCCCAACTTATGCAATTCAATTCCTGTCTGACAGCATTGCATTTTCCCTTCCCCCAATTGTGAAGTGCCCAAATGGTGACACGAGAACGAAAGCTGGTTCTAATGACAGCCACCAACCTGCTCAACTGTGTAGAAAATAGAATCATAGACATCCCTCCGTGTGTACACAGCATAGGAATCGCCCGACCCATCCACGTAATCCTTCAGGAAGAGGTGCTTAAAGGTCATTGTATTTTCCTCGGTAAAATCCACCACCATCTGGTTACTCAACCCAAACAGGATCAACTGTGGAAAAAAGGTATTAAAAGTCATCAGTTTCGCAACAGAAATTGACTGACCCGAGAATAGGGCTCCTTCCGTACCTTGGGCGCCCCAAGCCGGTGTCTCAGTGGGTAGCACTCTCATCGAGTCAGACGGTTACGGGTTCAAATCTCACTTCAGGACTTGAGCACAAGAATATAGGCTGACGCTCACAATGCAGTGCGGAGAGAGTGCTGCGTTGTCAGGAGTGCTGTCTTACAGGTGTGGCATTCAATCTGCTTGGACCTGGGGCTAATACAATCAATGGCTTCAAAATAAATTTTACCTCACTGCCTACAGCAAGCTCCCACAGACAAATTAAATACTACATTTCCTCAATAATGCATTATTGGTTGTAAAGCGATTTGGTATGCAAGGAGCTCTGGAAATCAAGCCTTTTCTTTCTAGATTCCTCGGGCATAGTCAAACAGTACCAATATTGTTCAGTTGGTTACCATGGAGTGTCTGATGTTAATAAATCTCCTGCTCAGCTTCCCTGGTATTCCCAGTCCATCACCTCCCAACACAGGAGGATCTCCCCCACCCCCACAGTTATGTACACGAGAAATAGGAGCCAGGGTAGACCATTCGGCCCATCGAGCCTGCTCCGCCACTCAATACGATCATGGCTGGTCATGGGCTCAAACTCCATTTTCTCGCCCACTCCCCATATCCCTTAATTCCCAGAGACTCCAAAATCTGTTGACCCCGGACTTAAATATATTCAATGAGGGAGCATCCACAATCCTCTTGGGGGTGGAGAACTCCACAAAGATTTACAACCGTTTTGAGTGAGGGAATGTGTCCCCCATCTCAGTCCGAAATGTGCCCTCGTGTCTTCGATTCCCCCGACCAGCGGAAACTATCTCTCAGCACCCACCCTCTCAAACCCCTTCAGAATCTTGTCGCCTTCAAGGAGATCACGTCTCAATCTTCTAAACTCCAGAGAATAGAAGAATCCCCATTGACTCATCCCCTCACCGCCCCCCCCAGGGCCAACCCCCTCAGCCCCTGGGGGAACAATCCCCTCACCCTCCCCCCAGGGGGGACAATCTCCCCAAATCCGGGGGGGACAATACCCTCACACCCCCGGGGAACTAACTTAGGGGAACCTTCTTTGATTGCGCCCCCTCCATTGTAAGTATATCCGGCCTACAGGATCCATTCACACACCAACTATTCATTGTACCAAAGAAACTGAATATTCGGACCTTCATTTGCAAGTTACCTGTAATTAGAGAGGTGGAAAGCCATTTACATCATCAAAAAGACTAGCAGTAGGACAATAGGGGAGGTGGTGGCGTAGTGGTATTGTCACTGGACTAGTTAACCAGAGACCCAGAGAAATGCTCTAGGGAGCCAGGTTCAAATCCCACCAGCGCAGTTGGCGAAACTTGAATTGAACAAAAATCTGGAATTAAAAGGTCCAATGATGACCATGAAACCATTGTCGTAAAAACCCATCTGGTTCACTAATGTCCTTTAGGGACGGAAATCTGCCGTCCTTACCTGGTCTGGCCTACATGTGACTCCAGGCCCACGGCAATGTGGGACAATTAGGGACGGGCAATAAATGCTGACCTAGCCTGCGACATCCACGTCCCATGAACAAATTTTCAAAAACTAAATAATCCCAGGGATCAGACCTCTAGGATACCAGGTTCCATTTCGCACATGGATCACTCTCTGGGTAAAGAACTTCCCGATATCGGACCTAAATTCACCATTCAGTAGGAGGAACCTCAGGCCCTCATTTTACTCCCACCACGTGAAGCTAACTAAAAAATAGACTTGCCTGCCTGTGGCGGATTGAGGAACTTGGGACATTGAGAACTTTGCAGATAACGCAGTGCTTTTGAAATCGGGTCATGTGTCAGAATGTAGGAAACTGAGCTCGTAATGTGCACAGCAAACGCCCACACTCAGCAATGGGGTGAATGACGAGGCCTTGGAGTCTTTACGTCCAGCTGAGGGGACAGACAGGCCTCACGTCGCAAATTCAGCTCATCGGCACAAATTAGCTGCGAGCAATAGATTTTCTACTTGGAACGGAAACAATCTCAGTCATTGCCAGGAACTGAGTCATTTGTTTTTATGAACCATTCTTATCAAGCACAGTTTTATGGCACTTGGCCAAGCCACTTCCAAGAGCTTTCAAATTACTTTTGTTTTATTTTCAAAATAAATTTAAAAGTACCCAATTCATTCCCCCCCCAATAAGAGGGGGCAATTTAACGTGGTCAATCCACCTACCTTGCGCATCTTGGGGTTGCGGGATGAGATCCAGGCAGACACGGGGAGAATGTGCAAACTCCACTCTGGGGCCGGGATCAAACCCGGGTCCTCGGCGCCGTGAGACAGCAGTGCTAAACACTGCGCCACTCGCTCGTGTCACTTTAACATGCAGGGTCTGCTATGTCAGTACATTATAATATGGTTACCAACAGAGGCCTCCATGTTGCAGGGTCACTAATGTCCTTTAGGTGATTTTGGGGGGGGGGGGGGGGGGGGGGGGGGGGGGGGTGACAGAGAGAGAGAGACAGACAGACAGACAGAGACAGAGACAGACAGACAGAGAGAGACAGACAGAGACACAGACAGAGACAGAGACAGAGACAGAGACAGAGACAGAGACAGAGACAGAGACAGAGACAGAGACAGAGACAGAGACAGACAGAGACAGACAGAGACAGACAGAGACAGAGACAGACAGAGACAGACAGAGACAGACAGAGACAGACAGACAGACAGAGAGACACAGAGAGAGACACAGAGAGAGACACAGAGAGAGACACAGAGAGAGACACAGAGAGAGACACAGAGAGAGACACAGAGAGAGACACAGAGAGAGACACAGAGAGAGACACAGAGAGAGAGACACAGAGAGAGACACAGAGAGAGACACAGAGAGAGACACAGAGAGAGACACAGAGAGAGACACAGAGAGACACAGAGAGACACAGACAGAGACACAGGAGAGACACAGGAGAGACACAGGAGAGACACAGGAGAGACACAGGAGAGACACAGGAGAGACACAGGAGAGACACAGGAGAGACACAGGAGAGACACAGGAGAGACACAGGAGAGACACAGGAGAGACACAGGAGAGACACAGGAGAGACACAGGAGAGACACAGGAGAGACACAGGAGAGACACAGGAGAGACACAGGAGAGACACAGGAGAGACACAGGAGAGACACAGGAGAGACACAGGAGAGACACAGGAGAGACACAGGAGAGACACAGGAGAGACACAGGAGAGACACAGGAGAGACACAGGAGAGACACATTGACCATCCTTACCTGATCTGGCCGACATGTGGCTCCCCACAGCAATGTGGTCGACTCTTAAAGAGCTCTCGAAAAGTGAGCCAGGGATGGATGGGCAAAGACTGTTGGCCTTGCCAGCAAACACCCACATCCCATGAATGGATAAAAGGAAAAGCTCAAGTCTGCTGGCTCTCGCCAGGAAACACGTATAATAATCACCCTGGTGCAAACCAAACCCCAAAAAGGACTGAGTCAGTTGGCTGGATACTGGCCTCACATCGGCAGCTGTGTGGGACAATGTGTGGCTCAGGGCACTTTGGATGAGCAAATTAAAACGAGAGTGTAACACACATCATTGTTGAGACCCAGATCCTAGTACTCAATTCTCATGCAATAGGTATGTGAATTTTAACCTTTTGTGTGTGTTTGTCGGTAAAATGCAAGATGAAAAGTGTTTTGATTGTTCGCAGAATCCGTGCAACTCAGGAGGCCGTCATTCAGCCCATCGAGTCTGCATCCTCCCTCGGCCCACACCCCTGCACTAACCCCAGAACCCCGCGCATTGATCACGGCCAATCCCCCTAACCTGCACATCTTTGGACTGTGGGTGGAAACCGGAGCACCCGGAGGAAACCCACGCACACACGGGGAGAACGTGCAGACTCCACACAGACAGTCACCCGAGGCCGGAATCGAACCCGGGTCCCTGGCGCTGTGAGGCAGCAGTGCTAACCACTGTGCCACCCATCATTGAGTACTTTACTTATTTAGTCATTCAATAGCGGTAGACGTTTGTTCAATAAACACATCTGTAACATATT
Organism: Scyliorhinus canicula; assembly: GCF_902713615.1. Lineage (NCBI taxonomy): Eukaryota > Metazoa > Chordata > Chondrichthyes > Carcharhiniformes > Scyliorhinidae > Scyliorhinus > Scyliorhinus canicula. The sequence goes on along the minus strand of NC_052170.1, from coordinate 19,864,540 downwards.
TTCCTGTTCTGCTTGAGAACGTGTGTGTCGAATAAACAATTTCTCTTGGAGAACCATTGTTCAATTTGCCCTTCTAACCTCTTCCACAACCTGCACGTCCCTTTGCTCAGGGGGTCGCTGACCATAGCTGGAGGGATGACGCTTGAAGCAACTTGACAAAGTTCCTTTGACAGCACCTTCCAAACCGAATGGGTGGCATGATGCCGGTGATTAGCACTGCTGCCTCACAGCACAGAGGTCCCAGGTTCGAATCCCGGCCCTGGGTCACTGCCAGTGTGGAGTTTGCACATTCTTCCTGTGTCTGCGTGGGTCTCACCCCCCCACAACCCAAAGATGTGCAGGGTAGGTGGATTGGCCACGCTAAACTGCCCCTTAATTGGAAAAGAAGAATTGGGTACTCTAAATTTCTATCTTTTTTAAATTCTCCTCTGAACCATGCACCATCCTGACATGGAACTACTTTACCGTTCCGTCACTGGGTTGAAATCCTTGAAACCCTCTACGCCTCCTTCCCAACAGCACTGTGGGTGCACCTACACCATGTGGACTGCAACAGTTCCAAGATGGCAGCTTACCACCAGCTCCTCGAAAGCAGTTTGGGATGGGTAATGCCTTGCCAGTGACACTCACTCCAGGAACTCAAATGAAAGCACCCAGCCTCATCCCGCCCTATTCCCTTAACCCTACCCAACCTTTGGACGCCAAGCGGCAATTTAGCGTGGCCAATTCCCCCTAACCCGCACACCGTTGGGACAATACAATGCCGCCATTTAAATTTCCAACGTTGAGGGTGGATTCAGTGACCCAGTCTGCACGTTCATGAGCTAAACTCACTTCCATGGCCCCTATAATCAAACACTTTCAAACCACAATGTGGAAGAACCAGCCTGTCCAAGTCAGGACAGGATATGACTTCCAGAACTGCTCTCCGAAAGACTGGGCAAAATAAAATTTCCGAAGCCGCTCGTGTCAAATGAACAATGATTTCAGCTGGCTCATAGCGGCTACCCCAAATCCCCCTTCGGGGGGGGGGGGGGGGGGGGGGGGGGGGGGGGGGGGAGAATGTGTCAGCATTTGTTGCCCATCCCTAATTGCCCTCCTCTGGATTACCAGTCCAGTGACATCAACACCGTCTCCCCTTTAACATCTTTTTGAGGACCAGAGTCCTTGACCGCCCGTTCAGCTTCTGTGCCAATCTTACACAGCAGGTTGCTCCAGGTGCCATGCCTTACCTGTGCCGTGACTGCCATGAGCTTCAATATTTGCACCAAAAGTTTGCAGGGCTTCCGGCCTTTCGCTCGGTATTTATCGCAGGGGCTCATGAAGAAATATTTCAGCTTCCTCCTCAGTTCCTCCTCCTGCTCCTGGGAGGAGAGGCAGGGCCGAGGAGGCAACGTGTGGACGCCATCCTGGGAGCCATAACTGTTCACCGCAGTCAGCAGCCTCTCCCTCTCTAAAACGGGCAGAGGGGGGAAGACCAACAATCAAAGTGTGAAGTTACACATTCAGTGAAGAAGCAAACCTCGGCTTTGGGAGCGGAGTCAGACTCCCGGCCCACACAACCCCCCCCCCCCCACCGCCACGCGGAGCTCCAGACAAGGACGGCATCGTTTCTCTTCAATCTTCAAGCAAACCCTCTCCAGATATCTCCACCTTCCATGCGCTGTAAGCCATGTCACACCAGTCCAAACTGAATGACTTACTGCACCTCACATAGCACATAAAAACCGACACACCGTCTTCACACAAAGAGGTAAAGTTGGGAGTACTTCCACTGGACAGGGTGGGTGGGGGGGGAAAGAGAGAGAGAGCGCGAGAGAGAGCGCGAGAGAGAGACCTTTCCTGGCTCCTTATTCAACACCTTGAAATGAATGAAATGAAATGAAACCTTCCTCAACAACCAACAACAAAACGATTAACTGGTCACTTCACTGTTGGCTAACCCGTAAATATAGACAAAGAGTTCCATTCAGCCCATCATACAGATTTCAGGATAAGCTGTAAAAGGTGGAGGAGCTGACTGTGCAATGCACACAAGATTTCAGCTCACTGGCCTTCCCAGATATCCCACTTCCAACAGAAAATCTGTTTTGTGTAAGAACCAGCCCCTCGTGCCCGCCCCACTATTTGTTAAGATTATGGATGACCTTCCCTCACTTTCCCAGATCCTGCGATTCCTTTGAAATCCAAATACCTGTCCATCTCAGATTGATTGAGCAGCCACAACTCTCTGGGGCAGTCTCCAAAGTCATAATGCTCAAAGTGAAGACATTTTTCCTCATCTCAGTCCTAAACGGCCGATCCGTCTTCAGAGGCGGCGACTCCTCAAACTGCAAACAGAAGTCTCAACATTGGGCTACCAGCATAGAGCTCCGAAAAGGCCATTCGGCCCATCATGCTGCACCAGTCAAAAAACAACCACCTAACTATTCTAATCCTATCTTCCAGCACTTAGCCTTATCTGCCTTGGCATCACGAGTGCACATTAAACACTTAAATGTTACGAGGGTCTCTGTCTCCAACCGCTTTCAGGCAGCGAGTTCCAGACTCCCACTACCCTCTGGGTGAAAACGTTTTCCTCACATCCCCTCTACACCTCCTGCCCCTTATCTTAAATCTCTGCCCCCTGGTCATTAAACGCTCCACCAAGAAGAAACGTTTCTTCCTGTCCACTTGTTATGTTTAGAGACACCAAACATCTCAGCCTTGGATTTGGATTTGTTTGTCTATTATCACGTGTACCGAGGTACAGTGAAAAGTATTTTCCTGCGAGCAGCTCAAACAGATCATTTAGTACATGAAAATAAAATACGTAATAGGGCAACACAAGGTACACAATGTAAATACATAGACACCGGCATCGGTTTGAAGCATACAGGGGTGCAGTGTTAATGAGGTCAGTCCATAAGAGGATCGTTTAGGAGTCTGGTGACAGCGGGGAAGAAGGTGTTTTTGAATCTGTTCGTGTGTGTTCTCAGACCTTTGTATCTCCTGCCCAATGGAACAAGTGGAAGAGTGAGTAAGCCGGGTGGGAGGGGTCTTTGATTATGCTGCCCACCTTCCCCAGGCAGCGGGAGGTGTAGATGGAGTCAATGGATGGGAGGCAGGTTCGTGTGATGGACTGGGCGGTATTCACGACTCTCTGGAGTTCCTTGCGGTCCTGGGCCGAGCAGTTGCCATACCAGGCTGTGATGCAGCCCGATAGGATGCTTTCTATAGTGCATCTGTAAACGTTGGTAAGAGTCAGTGCGGACATGCCATTGGGCTACAATATGTTCAGAGGTTCCCTCCGCAATTCAGGATCAAACCCACACAAACTGGCACCATGCTACGAGGACAGTCCGCTGAAAAGCCCAACCCACACCTGGGCACGGCACAAACACAGGGTTAAAATACACAACTCTATACCTGACGCTCTGATCTATTGGCTATCATGGCCGTGCAAAATCTGTCATGCAGCTGCTAATGAGGAACCTGTGAGAGTCAATTCGAGGTCAGAAGAAAAACAATTACCATAATTAGATTCACTCCAGATTTGCAGGCGCTTTATAACCATTTCCTGTCCTTGAGCACAGACTGAACAACCTACATTCATACGTCAATCACATGCGCTCAATTATTATAACAATAATCGGTTATTGTCACAAGTAGGCGTCAATGAGGCAAATGTGGGATATATTTTGCGCAGTGAGATGTCGGGGTCGCTGTCCACTGACTGCACCAAACGCGAGGGGCGCACAAAGAGGGAGACACGCATCAGCACTCATTTGTGAAGCTCACCCGACACCGTCTAGACTGGCACACAAAGAGCAGGCACATTGGCACAGAACTGTGCCCAGAGTCTCGAGGGGCAGCTGGCAAGAACACGGGGGCAGGATCAAACATACAAAGAGTAATAATCCAGAATTTGTACCAGTCGGTGAATAAGGAGTAGTGTTAAAGCAGCTCCATACCCAACAACAACAGCGAACGATAACCAATCCACACTCTCACTCGGTCAGTAAGTGGCGTGTTCAAGTCCTGCTCCAGAGACTCCAGCAGACAGTCTAAGGAGATACGTCAACCGCAGCATCAGAGGGATAGCACCAAGGAGGAAGCACACACTCAGACTGTTAAATGACCCGTTTATGTAGTGTAAGGAACTTGTTAAATGAGAGTCTATTCAGTGTTTTCTTTTAATTCCTGTCCTGTAACATTACAGACTTTTGGTTTTGAGATGACCCCCACCCCACCCAGCTGCTATTTGGACCAACCAGACCGGCCCCTTAATTCGGTATGTTCCGTGGCATAGCCCGTGATGGCATTTTGATGGACTTGGCAAGCAGCCGGTCAGCTCCTGACATTGTGGGACATCTTCTGTTCTCGATTGGGATTGGTATAGCCTTTCAGAAGATACTGGAAACCCCAGGCAGGCTCCATTCTGTCTCTCAGTTCTGTTCAGCCTCCAAGAGCAGCCAGGAGATGGCTTAAGCACTCGCTCAGGCCTGCAAAGGTTTAACTGCTGATTGAAAGACTGCAATTAATAGCAAAGTCTGTGACAGTTTAAATCTCCGATTGATAAGACTAGGGAGCTGAAGCCGACCTTTCTCTCTCCACTCAGTTTAACCTGGAGTGGAAGGTTCCAGTTCAGTACCACCTGCTAATGATAGAGGCTGTCTGAAAATCGGTTTCAACCCCCACGTGGAGAACTGTAGATTGAACTCAATGATGCTGATGGTCCATCTGGTGGACGCAAGTGGGAATTGCACCGATCTGAGGGGAAGTATGTGTGTGCATCCAGGTTAGTGGAAGTGAAGGCAATTCAGGAAGAAAGCTTACACAGCCTGAGATATCTGATTCAAGGTAGATAATAAAAATACCCAAGCACAGTAGTGGTTTGCTACACCTCGCGTTTGGAGAAGAATATCACCATCAAAGACTACAACCTCAGCAGTGAAGATACTCACCTCTCATTTCCCAGCTTAATTCGTTATTTTTGTCCTTTCCTATCCTCACCTTGTGTCTGCCTCATGCATGTGCGTCTGGCGGGGTGGGGGAATAGTTAGTTTAGCAAACACTTTGTTATATTTTTGCCATTACATGCTTATTTCTTATTGTGTTATAAAGGAAGAGTTTTTTAATATTTTACAATTCTGGTGCCCGTAACGCATTGGAGGAGGCAATGGTTTCAGGAAAATGCACTCATGTTGGGACTCCGGGGTCTGTGGGGCTGGAATTGACTGCCCGCTCGTCCAGGGTGTCGTAACAGTGGACCCAAGGTGCTCGGTTGCTGCACAAAGATGAGCAGCGAGTTTGTTCCGGTCAATCTTTAGCTCCGAGCTTCCCTTCGCAAAGCTGATAACCTGGTCAGTTGCCTCGCTGTTGCCAAACGAGTTTTATTTTATTCATTCCCGGAACGTGGGCTTCACTGGCTCGGCCAGCGTTCACTGCCCATCCCTAACTGCCCTCGGGAAGGCAGTGGTGAGCTGCCTTCTTGAAGCGCTGCAGTCCCCGAGGCGTAGATAGACCCACCGTGCTGTTAGGGAGGGAATTCCAGGATTTTTGACCCGGCGACAGTCAAGAAAGGGCAGTAAATTGGCGATTATATTTGCTGGGGGGGGGGGGGGGGGTGAACGAGAAACGTAATGGCTGCCAACTGCTTTGGGGTGCCCCGAGGGGACAGAAGGTACCACGCCAACAAAAGATATCGCGTTAGCTTTCACCGTCTCCTCTGGATTTCCCTCCAATTGTGGGGATCTTTTGGGAATAGTGAATGGCGCTGTGGGAATAACAGAGGTTTTGAGGAAGCCAAACAAATGAGGCATAACTGATTCAAGGTCGTCACCAAGCAATAGGCATGGAGAAACGTGGTGGGGAATGGGTCACTTAAGAGCTGGTTAAGTGGCTCTCTCAAGGCTGAAAGATTGTGCGTGACTCGGTAAGATATTCCGAGCAGATATTTAAAGGGGCAATTTGCACAGGCTACTTGCACAATGTTGCAAGCAAGGAGAGTGAGACAACTGATGTGGGGAGGGGAAAAAAAAACATGAAACGTGGCCTCTGAGGATTAAGAGAATCTTTTGCCAGATCAGTCACGCTAGTCAATAAATCGCTCTGTAGGGCCAATCAGCTGATCTCGGGATGCTTGCTCCATCCCTCCTCGTCAATCCTATCCCAGGATTATACCCGCTTGACCGCCAGGTTGGACAGTAGATGGGTCCAGTTAGAATTTAACGGACAGGCGTAGCGACAGAGTCAAACTGGTCAAGAAGCTTCCCGTGTCCAGGGTCGATCTGTGTGAATGAGTGCACTCAGCACTCCCAGCTAGCGTTGGGTCTATTTTACACAGAGCAGCACCAGAGCAGGTCATTCGGCCCATCCAGTGTGTGCTGGCATTTACAACCCACGAGAACCTCTTCCCGCCCTACCAGCATGTCCCGCTAATCTTTTTCATCAAACATCCTCTTCAGGTTGCATATCGTTCTCTCCCCCACGTAGCGGGTTCCAAATTCCAAATCGCTGGGCAAAGACGTATCCTCTAAATTCCCTGTTGGATTTATTTTATTTTATTCTTTTTAGAACCCAATTCTCCCAGCGGGTCCTGTTCTGCAGCCCGTGCAGCGGTGCAGGAGCAGGGTCCCCGGTGGAGTTCCACACTGACTGCCCCTCACCCCCATGCCCAAGGCAAGAGGTACTGAGGCCAAGTACAGCATCCAGCCGAGCGTCACTGACTTGAGCACAGAACAGCAGTGGAACCTGGGAAATGAACGTCCTTGGAAAAGGGGGATAAAAAGAGAGTTACGGGTGGCACGGTGGCTCAGTGGTTAGCATCGCCGCCTCACGGCACTCAGGGCCCGGGTTCAATCCCGGCCCAGGGTCAGATCCCAGCCCTGGGTCACTGTCCGTGTGGAGTTTGCACATTCTCCCCGTGTCTGCGTGGGTCTCGCCCCCACAACCCAAAGATGTGGTTAGGTGGATTGGCCTCGCTAAATTGCCCCTTAATTGGGGGAAAAAAGATGTGTAAATCAGCACTGCGGCCGAGGTCTTCGTGCTGTACCAGGCACAAAGGTACGTGGCTGATGAGGTCAGTGTTCAAGCCGGCTGGGTGATAAGCTGGGCAGAGTACAAGGAGCAGCAACGTTTAATAAATAACTTAAGAAATGGACATTAGAACAGAGATTTATCAGAAAATAGGTTCCCTATCAACTGGAGATCATAGTTCAGGCTTTGGAATGCTGGATTGACATCCATCAGGGTATTTAACACATTGCCAGTAAAGCTTTTGGAGACGTCGGTGGTCATTGTAAGGCGCTACAGAAATACAAGTCTTCATTTTGTTTCCAACTGGAATGGATTGGTGACTTCCCTTCCCAATCAACCCACCATATCATTCGGGCTAATGAGCACATCAAAGCTCTGCCTTCAATACCATAATCCCAGCCAAGCTCATATCAAAGCTCCAAAACCTAAGACTTGGCTCCTCACTCTGCCACTCAACTTCCTGATCCACAGACCACAAATCAGTAAGAATAGACAACACCTCATTCACGATGGTCCTCAATACCAGGGCCCCGCAAGGCTGCGTACTTAGCCCCCTACTACATTCCCTTTACACACATGACTGCGTGGATTTGGCTCCAACTCCATCGACATGTTTGACAAGACCGTAATGGGTCGGATCTCAACAACGATGAGTCAGAGTACAGGAGGGAGATATAGAGCCTAGTGGAGTGGTGTAATGACAGCAATCTCTCCCTCAATGTCAGCAAAACTAAAAGAGCTGGACATTGACTTCAGGAAGCAAAGTACTGTACATGCCCCTTTCTGCATCAATGGCGCCTAGGTGGAGATTGTTAGCAGTTTCAAATTCATAGGTGTGCACATCACCAAAAATATCTGTCCTGGTCCACCCATGTTGACGCTACCACCAAGAAAGCACAACAGCGCCTATATCTTCTCAAGAAACGAAGGAAATTCGGCACATCCGCACTGACTCTTGCCAACTTTTACAGATGCATCATAGAAAGCATCCTATCTGGCTGTATCACAGCCTGGGTATGGCAACTGCTCAGCCCAGGACCGCAAGGAACTACAGAGAGTCGTGAACACCGCCCAGTCCGTCACACGAACCTGCCTCCCATCCATTAACTCCATCTACACCTCCCGCTGCCTGGGGAAAGCGGGCAGCATAATCAAAGACCCCTCCCACCCGGCTTACTCACTCTTCCAACTTATTCCATTGGGCAGGAGGTACAAAGGTCTGAGAACACGCACAAACAGACTTCTTCCCCGCTGTTACCAGACTCCTAAACAACCCTCTTATGGACTGAACTGATCTCTCCACACATCTTCTCTACTGAGTAGTACTACACTCCTGTCTGCTTCACCCGATGCCTGTGTCTATGTATTTACATTCCGTATTTTATGTTTGCCCAATGTATTTTCTTTTCATGTACAGAATGATCTGTCTGAACTGGGGTTTTCACTGTACTTCGGTACATGTGACAATAAACCAACCCAACTAAAATAAAAGAATTGCAGTTACACAGGGCGTCTCATGACATCCCAAAGCTCTTTGCAGCAAATTTGGAATCAGCAAGGTCCCAAAGACATCAATATCGCAAGGAACAGATATTTATTTTGGTGATGTTGCTCAGGAAATAAATTGTGGCCAGGACACAGAATCAGAGAACGGTTACGGCGCAGGATGCGGCGCCCAGTCGGCAAATCGTGACGGCTGCGGCTCCCCAAATGGATATTCACGCCAGAGCCATTGTGCCAGGAGGTACCCCTCTGACCCGCTTTCTAAAAGCTGCGTCGGGACCTTTTAAGCGCACCCGTTTTCACTCCGTATGAAAGAAAAGCCAACACCTATGACAGGGCGGCATTGCGTCGGCACTGCACTCAAGCCGAGATTCAGTGCTGAAGTTTCTGGAGAAGAAATAGTTGCTTCTGGTGTGGGAAGAACGAGAGCACAGGCTGCAGAATGTGCAAACCAAGTGTTGCCTCATTGCATCGGACGGCTGGAGAGGAGAAAATACTGGAGACCTCCGCCACCCTGACGCCGGAGACCTCCGCCCCCCTGACGCCGGAGACCTCCGCCACCCTGACGCCGGAGACCTCCGCCGCCCTGACGCCGGAGACCTCCGCCGCCCTGACGCCGGAGACCTCCGCCGCCCTGACGCCGGAGACCTCCGCCGCCCTGACGCCGGAGACCTCCGCCGCCCTGACGCCGGAGACCTCCGCCGCCTGACGCCGGAGACCTCCGCCGCCCTGACGCCGGAGACCTCCGCCAGCCTGACGCCGGAGACCTCCACCACTCTGACGCTGGAGACCTCCGCCACCCTGACGCCGGAGACCTCCGCCGCCCTGACGCCGGAGACCTCCCCCACTCTGACGCCGGAGACCGCCCCCCCTGACGCCGGAGACCTCCGCCGTCTGACGCCGGAGACCTCCGCCGCCCTGACGCCGGAGACCTCCGCCACTCTGACGCCGGAGACCTCCGCCCTCTGACGGAGACCTCCCCCCCTGACGCCGGAGACCTCCGTCGCCCTGACGCCGGAGACCTCCGTCGCCCTGACGCCGGAGACCTCCGGCCCTGACGAGACCTCCGCCACTCTGACGCCGGAGACCTCCG
>NC_052170.1:19845683-19854424 GCF_902713615.1 Scyliorhinus canicula | reverse complement strand
GATAATTGTCTGGATGTTTATGGCCTCAGTTTAAAACAGATGGAGACATTATAAGACTCGAGGGACCACAAACGAATGCGGTTTTCCAGGGCTGGCTTGCGAACGTCTGGTTTAAGCCTTCCCCCCTTCTGTCGCACAGGGACTAACAGAGAAAGGCCCTAAGCTCCACCATGGTCTGTTCATCTTTGTCATTCTCCGACAAGCGCAGGAACGACAAGACAAACCACACCATCACACAATTCTATCAAAGGTTAGCAAGGCCTCGATGGGCGAAACGGCCACACGTGATTTTCTATCTGCCCAACATGCGAGCATAAGGCTTGCGGTCACAACCGCTGTCACAAAATAAAATGTGGACCATTAAATCCTCCCATGTCACTAACTCCCCCCCCCCCCCCCCCCCCCACCCCCCCCCCCCCCCCCCCCCCCACCCCCCCCCCCCCCCCCCCCCCCCCCTCCCCCCCCCACCCCCCCCCCGGTCAGACAGAAGCACCCATTTCACACTGGGCTCTGGTCAGTGCGTGTTAGCCCACTCAACCCCAGGCGGCTATACCCCTCTCACGAATGAACCCAGACAAGCCGTTCAATTGTGGGGGGGTCATCAGTGCCCCGTTAATCGGACAACCAGATGCAAGGAGCAGATATCAGGGCCAATGTAACCCCTTCTTTGCCCAAGAGTCCTGGGTTAATTTTAGCGCCAGTGTCGATGTGGCCTCCTGTCTGCTAGCTCAGCACAGACCAGGGGCTGAAACGGGAGCTTCTGCTCTAGTAGAATACTCACAATAAGCTTGTGCTATTTATTCAATGAGATACTAGTGGGTTAGAAAAGAAACCGGGGCAGGGGGGGCTCTGGGTCACTGTCCGTGTGGAGTTTGCACATTCTCCCCGTGTTTGCGTGGGTTTCGCCCCCACAACCCAAAGATGTGCAGGTTAGGTGGATTGAACACGCTAAATTGCTCCTTAATTGGAAAAAATTAATTGGGTACTCTAAATTTAAAAAAAAAAAAAAGGATTTGGGAGCCCCAAGCTCAAACACATCATCATCCCCGGACACACATTACCAAATACCTCATGGTTATTTAGCATGGTCTAAAAATCCCGGCTCTCTCAGGAAAAGTATAATCACTAGCCATCTCCAATTGTTTCAACTTGGTCACGTGGTTGAATACACATATGGACATCCAGCCCATGGTTTATCACAGAATCACAGAATTTACAGTGCAGAAAGAGGCCCGTCGGCCCATCGAGTCTGCACTGGCCCTTGGAAAGAGCACCCTACTTAACCCCACACCTCCACCCTATCCCACATTTCCACCCTGTCCCCATAATCCCGCGTTACCTTGCCTTTTTTGGACACTAAGGGCAATTTATCATGGCCAATCCACCTAACCTGCACATCTTTGCACTGTGGGAGGAAACCGGAGCACCCGGAGGAAACCCACGCACACACGGGGAGAACGTGCAGACTCCTCAGACAGTGACCCCCAAGCCGGGAATCGAACCCGGGACCCTGGCGCTGTGAAGCCATTGTGCTAACCAATATGCTACCGTGCTTCCCCGAGTTAACCTCCCTGAGAAACTGGGACTAGCACGGCATGGACCTCTGCTATTCATTCCGTGTTGAATCTTTCACTAAAAATCAACGGGAGCCATTCTCCCTACGCTGACGAACGAAACGCAGGAACAATTGAAAGGGTTGGGGGGAGGGGGGCGTGTATAGAGAGCTGAGGTCACGTCACCAGAAGGGTTGAGACATTCAGAGTGTCACGTCAGGAAATTTAGCATTTCCTGTGCAAAGCTCGCACAGCCAGTCACGAGTCAAACCTGCAAAGACTTTCTAGAACCTTCTTTCAGCACGCACTGGTTTTGTGCCCGGGTTCCCCGTGCATTCTAATCATAGTTACCCTCCACCTCATCCCCTTCATCCAATATTCTCTTAAATCCTGACACCATTTCTGCCTCAACAACTAACCTTGGAAGTGAATCCTCAGCTGTACAACTCATTGTGAAGAAATTTCTCCTGCCCCAGATCATATATCCTTTGAGATTAAACTGGTGTAACATGGCTCCTCATCTGGGCCGCCCGTTTACACCCTGACCCAGCCTTTCCCAATTTGAAACCCTATTTTATCACACCGTGATCAAGGCAGCACGGTAGCAGAGTGGGTTTCCTCCGTGTGCTCCGGTTTCCTCCCACAGTCCAAAGACGTGTAGGTTGGGTGGATTGGCCATGATAAATTACCCCTTAGTGGCCAAAGAGAGAGTCAGGTCGGGTTACTGGGTTTCTGGGAAAGGATAGCGGCGTGAGCCTAAGTCGGGAGCTCTTTCTAAGAGCTGGTGCAGACTCGATGGGCCGAATGGCCCCCCTTCTGCACTGTAAATTCTATGGTCTAGGAGACGGCGGAACCAGGCAGCCACATTGCCAATCTGTACTGCACTCTCCGAAACCTCAATATCCTTCCTGCAAGCACGGGGCTCAATGTAATACTCTAACTCGGGCTTAAGAGGCATTTCACATCCAGTCAAAAGTGGGCTCAGCGCTATAATTTAAACCCGAGGGTGACTTTACTTGTAGAATTTCAGTGTGATGTTCTGGTACTTCAACGTCTCTCCGGGATTGATGTGCGAGGTGGGGCTCACATTCACACACTCTGGAAGAAAAGGAGCAGAGTTACCCACAAGAATGCTAGAAATCCATTGCAGCCAAACGTCCAGCCCTGGCCATCACAGTTAACGGCATGCTAATTGTATTAAGGCGCGCTAGGCGGGGAAGAGACTGTCTCGGCATAACGGCGAATGGGCCCCGAAGCCGGAACATTTCATGTGCCGGTTTAGCGTGCCGTGGCCCCCTCACCTCTCACCTGTTACCACCTGCGGGTTGATGTTGAAGGTGTCATTGGCAGGGTTGATGCTGCCCTTCTTGTAAAAGCGCTGGCAGAGCTGCAGGGCAGTGCTATTCTCATCGCCGTCAGACGCATATGCGTACTGCCCCAGGGTCATATTCTGCAGAGCGAGGTACTGCAGGGAAAATAAAGCATCTCAAGTGAGCCGCACTGTGATCAACTAGAGTGAAACGCAGGTTCAAGTTGCTGGACTCTCAGGACCAACAAGCAAAGTGGTAAAGGCAGTCAAATAACAGCGCACATTAAGTCATTAGTGAAGGAGGAAATACTCAACGGTAAGAACTGCAGAATGGTATCAGGGATGAGCACGATAAACAAAGAGGAAGCCAGCATTCCCACCGCAATCTTCACAATCCCTTTACTCCAAACCCATTATGACTCTGACCTTTCCCCCAGTTCTGATGAAAGGTCATTGATCAGGAGCATTAACTGGTGTTTCTCTCCCCACGGATGAATCATAGAATCCCTACAGTACAGAAGGAGGCCATTCGGCCCATTGGGTTTGCACAGACCCTTGCTCCGATTGAGCACCCTACCTCGGCCCAATCCCCAATCCTAGCCCGGTAACCCCACCTAGCGTTTGGGCAATACATCAAGGCCAATTCACCTAACCTGCACATCTTTTGTCTGTGGGAGGAAACCGGGGCACCTGGAAGAAACCCACGCAGACACGGGGAGAACGTGCAGACTCCAGTCAGTCGCCGAAGGCCACAATCAAACCTGGTTAGCGCTGTGAGGCAATAGTGCTAACCATTGTGCCACCAAATCTTTTTTTTTTTAAATTATTGTCATAAGTAGGCTTACATTAACACTGCAATGAAGTTACTGTGAAATGCCCCTAGTCACCACATTCCGGCACCTGTTCGGGTACACGGAGGGAGAATCCACCCAACCTGTATATCTTTTGGGACTTGTGGGAGGAAACCGGAGCACCCGGAGGAAGCCCACGCAGGCACGGGGAGAACGAGCGGACTCCGCACAGACAGTGACCCAAGCGGGAATCGAACCTGGTGCCGCGAAGCAAGTGTGCTAACCACTGTGCCACCCTTGCTGCCAGCTGTGCTGACTAAAAACAATCACAAAGAAATGTTGGAAACGATCACGAAAAAACAAATGATCTAGTCATTGCTATTGGTGGGAGCTTGGTGTTGCAAATTGGCTGCGCTGTTCCCCACACTACAACACGGCGACACTTCAGAAAGCACTTCATTAAGGATGTTCGATGAGAAGCTCTGTAAAAGCAAGCTCTGTGTCAGTATGTTGGATCCTATATACCATCTATTTTCCCAGAAGGTACACACATCCACGACATGCTAAATACTAAGTTGCCTCAATGAGCAAGGGCTGCCACCAGAAAGAGCAATTTGGCGTGTTAACAGAGAGAAAGCGTGTGAACATAGAACATCGAGAAATACAGCACAGAACAGGCCCTTCGGCCCACGATGTTGTGCCGAACTTTTGTCCTAGGTTAATCATAGATTATAGAATTTTGGACACTAAGGGCAATTTATCGTGGCCAATCCACCCAACCTGCACATCTTTGGACTGTGGGAGGAAACCGGAGCACCCGGAGGAAACCCACGCGCACACGGGGAGGATGTGCAGATTCCACACAGACAGTGACCCAAGCCGGAATCGAACCTGGGACCCTGGAGCTGTGAAGCAATTGTGCTATCCACAATGCTACTGTGCTGCCCTTAAGAACAAATTAATCTACACTCCATTATTCTACCATAATCCATGTACCTATCCAATAGCCGCTTGAAGGTCCCTAACATTTCCGACACAACTACTTCCACAGGCAGTGCATTCCATGCCCCCACTACTCTCTGGGTAAAGAACCTACCTCTGACATCCCCCCTATATCTTCCACCATTCACCTTAAATTTATGTCCCCTTGTAATGGTTTGTTCCACCCGGGGAAAAAGTCTCTGACTTTCTACTCTATCTATTCCCCTGATCATCTTATAAACCTCTATCAAGTCGCCCCTCATCCTTCTCCGTTCTAATGAGAAAAGGCCTAGCACCCTCAACCTTTCCTCGTATGACCTACTCTCCATTCCAGGCAGCATCCTGGTAAATCTCCTTTGCACCTTTTCCAAAGCTTCCACATCCTTCCTAAAATGAAGTGACCAGAACTGCACACAGTACTCCAAATGTGGCCGTACCAAGGTTTTGTACAGCTGCATCATCACCTCACGGCTCTTAAATTCAATCCCTCTGCTAATGAACGCTAGCACACCATAGGCCTTCTTCACAGCTCTATCCACTTGAGTGGCAACTTTCAAAGATCTATGAACATCGACCCCAAGATCTCTCTGCTCCTCTAAATTGCCAAGAACCCTACCATTAACCCTGTATTCCGCATTCATATTTGTCCTTCCAAAATGGACAACCTCACACTTGTCAGGGTTAAACTCCATCTGCCACTTCTCAGCCCAGCTCTGCATCCTATCTATGTGTCTTTGCAGCAGACAACAGCCCTCCTCACTAACCACAACTCCACCAATCTTCGTATCATCTGCAAATTTACTGACCCACCCTTCAACTCCCTCATCCAAGTCATTAATGAAAATCACAAACAGCAGAGGACCCAGAACTGATCCCTGTGGTACGCCACTGGTAACTGGGCTCCAGGCTGAATATTTGCCATCCACCACCACTCTCTGACTTCTATTGGTTAGCCAGTTGGTTGGCCAAATTTCCCACTATGCCATGCCTCCTTACTTTATGCATAATCCTACCATGGGGAACCTTATCAAATGCCTTACTAAAATCCATGTACACTACATCCACTGCTTTCTCTTCATCCACATGCTTGGTCACCTCCTCAAAGAATTCAATAAGACTTGTAAGGCAAGACCTACCCCTCACAAATCCGTGCTGACTATCCCTAATCAAGCAGTGTCTTTCCAGATGCTCAGAAATCCTATCCCTTAGTACCCTTTCCATTACTTTGCCTACCACCAAAGACAGACTAACTGGCCTGTAATTCCCAGGGTTATCCCTATTCCCTTTTTTGAACATGGGCACGACATTCGTCACTCTCCAATCCCCTGGTACCACTCCTGTTGACAGTGAGGACGAAAAGATCATTGCCAACGGCTCTGCAATTTCATTTCTTGCTTCCCATAGAATCCTTGGATATATCCCATCAGGCCCAGGGGACTTGTCTATCCTCAAGTTTTTCAAAACGTCCAACACATCATCTTTCCTAACAAGCTTACCTCGAGCTTACCAGTCTGTTTCGCACTGTCCTCTCCAACAATATGGCCCCTCTCGTTTGTAAATACTGAAGAAAAGTACTCGTTCAAGACCACTCCTATCTCTTCAGACTCGATCCACAATCTCCCGCTACCGTCCTTGATCGGACCTACCCTCGCTCTAGTCATTCTCATATTTCTCACATATGTGTAAAAGGCCTTGGGGTTTTCCTTGATCCTACCTGCCAAAGATTTTTCATTCCCTCCCTTAGCTCTCCTAATCCCTTTCTTCAGTTCCCTCCTGGCTATCTTGTATCCCTCCAGCGCCCTGTCTGAACCTTGTTTCCTCAGCCTTACATAAGTCTCCTTCTTCCTCTTAACAAGACATTCAACCTCTCTTGTCAACCATTTTTTTTTTATTTTTTTTATTTTTTTTTAAATAAATTTAGAATATCCAATTCATTTTTTCCAATTAAGGGACAATTTAACGTGGCCAATCCACCTAACCTGCACATCTTTGGGTTGTGGGGGTGAAACCCACGCAGACATGGGGAGAATGTGCAAACTCCTCACAGACAGTGACCCAGGGCCGGGATTCGAACCCGGGTCCTCAGCGCCGTAGGCAGCAATGCTAACCACTGTGCCACCGTGCCGCCCTTTCTCTTGTCAACCATGGTTCCCTCACTTGACCATCTCTTCCCTGCCTGACTGGGACATACATATCAAAGACACGTAGTACCTGTTCCTTGAACAAGTTCCACATTTCACTTGTGTCCTTCCCTGACAGCCTATGTTCCCAACTTATGCAATTCAATTCCTGTCTGACAGCATTGTATTTACCCTTCCCCCAATTGTGAAGTGCCGAAATGGTGACACGAGAACGAAAGCTGGTTCTAATGACAGCCACCAACCTGCTCAACTGTGTAGAAAATAGAATCATAGACATCCCTCCGTGTGTACACAGCATAGGAATCGCCCGACCCATCCACGTAATCCTTCAGGAAGAGGTGCTTAAAGGTCATTGTATTTTCCTCGGTAAAATCCACCACCATCTGGTTACTCAACCCAAACAGGATCAACTGTGGAAAAAAGGTATTAAAAGTCATCAGTTTCGCAACAGAAATTGACTGACCCGAGAATAGGGCTCCTTCCGTACCTTGGGCGCCCCAAGCCGGTGTCTCAGTGGGTAGCACTCTCATCGAGTCAGAAGGTTACGGGTTCAAATCTCACTTCAGGACTTGAGCACAAGAATATAGGCTGACGCTCACAATGCAGTGCGGAGAGAGTGCTGCGTTGTCAGGAGTGCTGTCTTACAGGTGTGGCATTCAATCTGCTTGGACCTGGGGCTAATACAATCAATGGCTTCAAAATAAATTTTACCTCACTGCCTACAGCAAGCTCCCACAGACAAATTAAATACTACATTTCCTCAATAATGCATTATTGGTTGTAAAGCGATTTGGTATGCAAGGAGCTCTGGAAATCAAGCCTTTTCTTTCTAGATTCCTCGGGCATAGTCAAACAGTACCAATATTGTTCAGTTGGTTACCATGGAGTGTCTGATGTTAATAAATCTCCTGCTCAGCTTCCCTGGTATTCCCAGTCCATCACCTCCCAACACAGGAGGATCTCCCCCACCCCCACAGTTATGTACACGAGAAATAGGAGCCAGGGTAGACCATTCGGCCCATCGAGCCTGCTCCGCCACTCAATACGATCATGGCTGGTCATGGGCTCAAACTCCATTTTCTCGCCCACTCCCCATATCCCTTAATTCCCAGAGACTCCAAAAATCTGTTGACCCCGGACTTAAATATATTCAATGAGGGAGCATCCACAATCCTCTTGGGGGTGGAGAACTCCACAAAGATTTACAACCGTTTTGAGTGAGGGAATGTGTCCCCCATCTCAGTCCGAAATGTGCCCTCGTGTCTTCGATTCCCCCGACCAGCGGAAACTATCTCTCAGCACCCACCCTCTCAAACCCCTTCAGAATCTTGTCGCCTCAATCTTCTAAACTCCAGAGAATAGAAGAATCCCCATTGACTCATCCCCTCACCCCCCCCCCCAGGGCCAACCCCCTCAGCCCCTGGGGGAACAATCCCCTCACCCTCCCCCCAGGGGGGACAATCTCCCCAAATCCGGGGGGGACAATACCCTCACACCCCCGGGGAACTAACTTAGGGGAACCTTCTTTGATTGCGCCCCCTCCATTGTAAGTATATCCGGCCTACAGGATCCATTCACACACCAACTATTCATTGTACCAAAGAAACTGAATATTCGGACCTTCATTTGCAAGTTACCTGTAATTAGAGAGGTGGAAAGCCATTTACATCATCAAAAAGACTAGCAGTAGGACAATAGGGGAGGTGGTGGCGTAGTGGTATTGTCACTGGACTAGTTAACCAGAGACCCAGAGAAATGCTCTAGGGAGCCAGGTTCAAATCCCACCAGCGCAGTTGGCGAAACTTGAATTGAACAAAAATCTGGAATTAAAAGGTCCAATGATGACCATGAAACCATTGTCGTAAAAACCCATCTGGTTCACTAATGTCCTTTAGGGACGGAAATCTGCCGTCCTTACCTGGTCTGGCCTACATGTGACTCCAGGCCCACGGCAATGTGGGACAAT
>NC_052170.1:19808183-19843183 GCF_902713615.1 Scyliorhinus canicula | reverse complement strand
GAGACACAGGAGAGACACAGGAGAAACACAGGAGAAACATTGACCATCCTTACCTGATCTGGCCGACATGTGGCTCCCCACAGCAATGTGGTCGACTCTTAAAGAGCTCTCGAAAAGTGAGCCAGGGATGGATGGGCAAAGACTGTTGGCCTTGCCAGCAAACACCCACATCCCATGAATGGATAAAAGGAAAAGCTCAAGTCTGCTGGCTCTCGCCAGGAAACACGTATAATAATCACCCTGGTGCAAACCAAACCCCAAAAAGGACTGAGTCAGTTGGCTGGATACTGGCCTCACATCGGCAGCTGTGTGGGACAATGTGTGGCTCAGGGCACTTTGGATGAGCAAATTAAAACGAGAGTGTAACACACATCATTGTTGAGACCCAGATCCTAGTACTCAATTCTCATGCAATAGGTATGTGAATTTTAACCTTTTGTGTGTGTTTGTCGGTAAAATGCAAGATGAAAAGTGTTTTGATTATTCGCAGAATCCGTGCAACTCAGGAGGCCGTCATTCAGCCCATCGAGTCTGCATCCTCCCTCGGCCCACACCCCTGCACTAACCCCAGAACCCCGCGCATTGATCACGGCCAATCCCCCTAACCTGCACATCTTTGGACTGTGGGTGGAAACCGGAGCACCCGGAGGAAACCCACGCACACACGGGGAGGACATGCAGACTCCACACAGACAGTCACCCGAGGCCGGAATCGAACCCGGGTCCCTGGCGCTGTGAGGCAGCAGTGCTAACCACTGTGCCACCCATCATTGAGTACTTTACTTATTTAGTCATTCAATAGCGGTAGACGTTTGTTCAATAAACACATCTGTAACATATTTTCCTGTTCTGCTTGAGAACGTGTGTGTCGAATAAACAATTTCTCTTGGAGAACCATTGTTCAATTTGCCCTTCTAACCTCTTCCACAACCTGCACGTCCCTTTGCTCAGGGGGTCGCTGACCATAGCTGGAGGGATGACGCTTGAAGCAACTTGACAAAAAGTTCCTTTGACAGCACCTTCCAAACCGAATGGGTGGCATGATGCCGGTGATTAGCACTGCTGCCTCACAGCACAGAGGTCCCAGGTTCGAATCCCGGCCCTGGGTCACTGCCAGTGTGGAGTTTGCACATTCTCCCCGTGTCTGCGTGGGTCTCACCCCCCCACAACCCAAAGATGTGCAGGGTAGGTGGATTGGCCACGCTAAACTGCCCCTTAATTGGAAAAGAAGAATTGGATACTCTAAATTTCTATCTTTTTTAAATTCTCCTCTGAACCATGCACCATCCTGACATGGAACTACTTTACCGTTCCGTCACTGGGTTGAAATCCTTGAAACCCTCTACGCCTCCTTCCCAACAGCACTGTGGGTGCACCTACACCATGTGGACTGCAACAGTTCCAAGATGGCAGCTTACCACCAGCTCCTCGAAAGCAGTTTGGGATGGGTAATGCCTTGCCAGTGACACTCACTCCAGGAACTCAAATGAAAGCACCCAGCCTCATCCCGCCCTATTCCCTTAACCCTACCCAACCTTTGGACGCCAAGCGGCAATTTAGCGTGGCCAATTCCCCCTAACCCGCACACCGTTGGGACAATACAATGCCGCCATTTAAATTTCCAACGTTGAGGGTGGATTCAGTGACCCAGTCTGCACGTTCATGAGCTAAACTCACTTCCATGGCCCCTATAATCAAACACTTTCAAACCACAATGTGGAAGAACCAGCCTGTCCAAGTCAGGACAGGATATGACTTCCAGAACTGCTCTCCGAAAGACTGGACAAAATAAAATTTCCGAAGCCGCTCGTGTCAAATGAACAATGATTTCAGCTGGCTCATAGCGGCTACCCCAAATCCCCCTTCGGGGGGGGGGGGGGGGGGGGGGGGGGGGGGGGGGGAATGTGTCAGCATTTGTTGCCCATCCCTAATTGCCCTCCTCTGGATTACCAGTCCAGTGACATCAACACCGTCTCCCCTTTAACATCTTTTTGAGGACCAGAGTCCTTGACCGCCCGTTCAGCTTCTGTGCCAATCTTACACAGCAGGTTGCTCCAGGTGCCATGCCTTACCTGTGCCGTGACTGCCATGAGCTTCAATATTTGCACCAAAAGTTTGCAGGGCTTCCGGCCTTTCGCTCGGTATTTATCGCAGGGGCTCATGAAGAAATATTTCAGCTTCCTCCTCAGTTCCTCCTCCTGCTCCTGGGAGGAGAGGCAGGGCCGAGAAGGCAACGTGTGGACGCCATCCTGGGAGCCATAACTGTTCACCGCAGTCAGCAGCCTCTCCCTCTCTAAAACGGGCAGAGGGGGGAAGACCAACAATCAAAGTGTGAAGTTACACATTCAGTGAAGAAGCAAACCTCGGCTTTGGGAGCGGAGTCAGACTCCCGGCCCACACAAACCCCCCCCCCCCCCCACCGCCACGCGGAGCTCCAGACAAGGACGGCATCGTTTCTCTTCAATCTTCAAGCAAACCCTCTCCAGATATCTCCACCTTCCATGCGCTGTAAGCCATGTCACACCAGTCCAAACTGAATGACTTACTGCACCTCACATAGCACATAAAAACCGACGCACCGTCTTCACACAAAGAGGTAAAGTTGGGAGTACTTCCACTGGACAGGGTGGGTGGGGGGGGAAAGAGAGAGAGAGCGCGAGAGAGCGCGAGAGAGCGCGAGAGAGAGACCTTTCCTGGCTCCTTATTCAACACCTTGAAATGAATGAAATGAAATGAAACCTTCCTCAACAACCAACAACAAAACGATTAACTGGTCACTTCACTGTTGGCTAACCCGTAAATATAGACAAAGAGTTCCATTCAGCCCATCATACAGATTTCAGGATAAGCTGTAAAAGGTGGAGGAGCTGACTGTGCAATGCACACAAGATTTCAGCTCACTGGCCTTCCCAGATATCCCACTTCCAACAGAAAATCTGTTTTGTGTAAGAACCAGCCCCTCGTGCCCGCCCCACTATTTGTTAAGATTATGGATGACCTTCCCTCACTTTCCCAGATCCTGCGATTCCTTTGAAATCCAAATACCTGTCCATCTCAGATTGATTGAGCAGCCACAACTCTCTGGGGCAGTCTCCAAAGTCATAATGCTCAAAGTGAAGACATTTTTCCTCATCTCAGTCCTAAACGGCCGATCCGTCTTCAGAGGCGGCGACTCCTCAAACTGCAAACAGAAGTCTCAACATTGGGCTACCAGCATAGAGCTCCGAAAAGGCCATTCGGCCCATCATGCTGCACCAGTCAAAAAACAACCACCTAACTATTCTAATCCTATCTTCCAGCACTTAGCCTTATCTGCCTTGGCATCACGAGTGCACATTAAACACTTAAATGTTACGAGGGTCTCTGTCTCCAACCGCTTTCAGGCAGCGAGTTCCAGACTCCCACTACCCTCTGGGTGAAAACGTTTTCCTCACATCCCCTCTACACCTCCTGCCCCCTTATCTTAAATCTCTGCCCCCTGGTCATTAAACGCTCCACCAAGAAGAAACGTTTCTTCCTGTCCACTTGTTATGTTTAGAGACACCAAACATCTCAGCCTTGGATTTGGATTTGTTTGTCTATTATCACGTGTACCGAGGTACAGTGAAAAGTATTTTCCTGCGAGCAGCTCAAACAGATCATTTAGTACATGAAAATAAAATACGTAATAGGGCAACACAAGGTACACAATGTAAATACATAGACACCGGCATCGGTTGAAGCATACAGGGGTGCAGTGTTAATGAGGTCAGTCCATAAGAGGATCGTTTAGGAGTCTGGTGACAGCGGGGAAGAAGGTGTTTTTGAATCTGTTCGTGTGTGTTCTCAGACCTTTGTATCTCCTGCCCAATGGAACAAGTTGGAAGAGTGAGTAAGCCGGGTGGGAGGGGTCTTTGATTATGCTGCCCACCTTCCCCAGGCAGCGGGAGGTGTAGATGGAGTCAATGGATGGGAGGCAGGTTCGTGTGATGGACTGGGCGGTATTCACGACTCTCTGGAGTTCCTTGCGGTCCTGGGCTGAGCAGTTGCCATACCAGGCTGTGATGCAGCCCGATAGGATGCTTTCTATAGTGCATCTGTAAACGTTGGTAAGAGTCAGTGCGGACATGCCATTGGGCTACAATATGTTCAGAGGTTCCCTCCGCAATTCAGGATCAAACCCACACAAACTGGCACCATGCTACGAGGACAGTCCGCTGAAAAGCCCAACCCACACCTGGGCACGGCACAAACACAGGGTTAAAATACACAACTCTATACCTGACGCTCTGATCTATTGGCTATCATGGCCGTGCAAAATCTATGATGCAGCTGCTAATGAGGAACCTGTGAGAGTCAATTCGAGGTCAGAAGAAAAACAATTACCATAATTAGATTCACTCCAGATTTGCAGGCGCTTTATAACCATTTCCTGTCCTTGAGCACAGACTGAACAACCTACATTCATACGTCAATCACATGCACTCAATTATTATAATAATCGGTTATTGTCACAAGTAGGCTTCAATGAGGCAAATGTGGGATATATTTTGCGCAGTGAGATGTCGGGGTCGCTGTCCACTGACTGCACCAAACGCGAGGGGCGCACAAAGAGGGAGACACGCATCAGCACTCATTTGTGAAGCTCACCCGACACCGTCTAGACTGGCACACAAAGAGCAGGCACATTGGCACAGAACTGTGCCCAGAGTCTCGAGGGGCAGCTGGCAAGAACACGGGGGCAGGATCAAACATACAAAGAGTAATAATCCAGAATTTGTACCAGTCGGTGAATAAGGAGTAGTGTTAAAGCAGCTCCATACCCAACAACAACAGCGAACGATAACCAATCCACACTCTCACTCGGTCAGTAAGTGGCGTGTTCAAGTCCTGCTCCAGAGACTCCAGCAGACAGTCTAAGGAGATACGTCAACCGCAGCATCAGAGGGATAGCACCAAGGAGGAAGCACACACTCAGACTGTTAAATGACCCGTTTATGTAGTGTAAGGAACTTGTTAAATGAGAGTCTATTCAGTGTTTTCTTTTAATTCCTGTCCTGTAACATTACAGACTTTTGGTTTTGAGATGACCCCCACCCCACCCAGCTGCTATTTGGACCAACCAGACCGGCCCCTTAATTCGGTATGTTCCGTGGCATAGCCCGTGATGGCATTTTGATGGACTTGGCAAGCAGCCGGTCAGCTCCTGACATTGTGGGACATCTTCTGTTCTCGATTGGGATTGGTATAGCCTTTCAGAAGATACTGGAAACCCCAGGCAGGCTCCATTCTGTCTCTCAGTTCTGTTCAGCCTCCAAGAGCAGCCAGGAGATGGCTTAAGCACTCGCTCAGGCCTGCAAAGGTTTAACTGCTGATTGAAAGACTGCAATTAATAGCAAAGTCTGTGACAGTTTAAATCTCCGATTGATAAGACTAGGGAGCTGAAGCCGACCTTTCTCTCTCCACTCAGTTTAACCTGGAGTGGAAGGTTCCAGTTCAGTACCACCTGCTAATGATAGAGGCTGTCTGAAAATCGGTTTCAACCCCCACGTGGAGAACTGTAGATTGAACTCAATGATGCTGATGGTCCATCTGGTGGACGCAAGTGGGAATTGCACCGATCTGAGGGGAAGTATGTGTGTGCATCCAGGTTAGTGGAAGTGAAGGCAATTCAGGAAGAAAGCTTACACAGCCTGAGATATCTGATTCAAGGTAGATAATAAAAGATCCCAAGCACAGTAGTGGTTTGCTACACCTCGCGTTTGGAGAAGAATATCACCATCAAAGACTACAACCTCAGCAGTGAAGATACTCACCTCTCATTTCCCAGCTTAATTCGTTATTTTTGTCCTTTCCTATCCTCACCTTGTGTCTGCCTCATGCATGTGCGTCTGGCGGGGTGGGGGAATAGTTAGTTTAGCAAACACTTTGTTATATTTTTGCCATTACATGCTTATTTCTTATTGTGTTATAAAGGAAGAGTTTTTTTAATATTTTACAATTCTGGTGCCCGTAACGCATTGGAGGAGGCAATGGTTTCAGGAAAATGCACTCATGTTGGGACTCCGGGGTCTGTGGGGCTGGAATTGACTGCCCGCTCGTCCAGGGTGTCGTAACAGTGGACCCAAGGTGCTCGGTTGCTGCACAAATATGAGCAGCGAGTTTGTTCCGGTCAATCTTTAGCTCCGAGCTTCCCTTCGCAAAGCTGATAACCTGGTCAGTTGCCTCGCTGTTGCCAAACGAGTTTTATTTTATTCATTCCCGGAACGTGGGCTTCACTGGCTCGGCCAGCGTTCACTGCCCATCCCTAACTGCCCTCGGGAAGGCAGTGGTGAGCTGCCTTCTTGAAGCGCTGCAGTCCCCGAGGCGTAGATAGACCCACCGTGCTGTTAGGGAGGGAATTCCAGGATTTTGACCCGGCGACAGTCAAGAAAGGGCAGTAAATTGGCGATTATATTTGCTGGGGGGGGGGGGGGTGAACGAGAAACGTAATGGCTGCCAACTGCTTTGGGGTGCCCCGAGGGGACAGAAGGTACCACGCCAACAAAAGATATCGCGTTAGCTTTCACCGTCTCCTCTGGATTTCCCTCCAATTGTGGGGATCTTTTGGGAATAGTGAATGGCGCTGTGGGAATAACAGAGGTTTTGAGGAAGCCAAACAAATGAGGCATAACTGATTCAAGGTCGTCACCAAAGCAATAGGCATGGAGAAACGTGGTGGGGAATGGGTCACTTAAGAGCTGGTTAAGTGGCTCTCTCAAGGCTGAAAGATTGTGCGTGACTCGGTAAGATATTCCGAGCAGATATTTAAAGGGGCAATTTGCACAGGCTACTTGCACAATGTTGCAAGCAAGGAGAGTGAGACAACTGATGTGGGGAGGGGAAAAAAAAAACATGAAACGTGGCCTCTGAGGATTAAGAGAATCTTTTGCCAGATCAGTCACGCTAGTCAATAAACCTAATCGCTCTGTAGGGCCAATCAGCTGATCTCGGGATGCTTGCTCCATCCCTCCTCGTCAATCCTATCCCAGGATTATACCCGCTTGACCGCCAGGTTGGACAGTAGATGGGTCCAGTTAGAATTTAACGGACAGGCGTAGCGACAGAGTCAAACTGGTCAAGAAGCTTCCAGTGTGCAGGGTCGATCTGTGTGAATGAGTGCACTCAGCACTCCCAGCTAGCGTTGGGTCTATTTTACACAGAGCAGCACCAGAGCAGGTCATTCGGCCCATCCAGTGTGTGCTGGCATTTACAACCCACGAGAACCTCTTCCCGCCCTACCAGCATGTCCCGCTAATCTTTTTCATCAAACTTCCTCTTCAGGTTGCATATCGTTCTCTCCCCCACGTAGCGAGTTCCAAATTCCAAATCGCTGGGCAAAGACGTATCCTCTAAATTCCCTGTTGGATTTATTTTATTTTATTCTTTTTAGAACCCAATTCTCCCAGCGGGTCCTGTTCTGCAGCCCCGCGGAGCGCGGTGCAGGAGCAGGGTCCCCGGTGGAGTTCCACACTGACTGCCCCTCACCCCCATGCCCAAGGCAAGAGGTACTGAGGCCAAGTACAGCATCCAGCCGAGCGTCACTGACTTGAGCACAGAACAGCAGTGGAATCTGGGAAATGAACGTCCTTGGAAAAGGGGGATAAAGAGAGAGTTACGGGTGGCACGGTGGCTCAGTGGTTAGCATTGCCGCCTCACGGCACTCAGGGCCCGGGTTCAATCCCGGCCCTGGTCAGATCCCAGCCCTGGGTCACTGTCCGTGTGGAGTTTGCACATTCTCCCCGCGTCTGCGTGGGTCTCACCCCCACAACCCAAAGATGTGGTTAGGTGGATTGGCCTCGCTAAATTGCCCCTTAATTGGGGGAAAAAAGATGTGTAAATCAGCACTGCGGCCGAGGTCTTCGTGCTGTACCAGGCACAAAGGTACGTGGCTGATGAGGTCAGTGTTCAAGCCGGCTGGGTGATAAGCTGGGCAGAGTACAAGGAGCAGCAACGTTTAATAAATAACTTAAGAAATGGACATTAGAACAGAGATTTATCAGAAAATAGGTTCCCTATCAACTGGAGATCATAGTTCAGGCTTTGGAATGCTGGATTGACATTAATCAGGGTATTTAACACATTGCCAGTAAAGCTTTTGGAGACGTCGGTGGTCATTGTAAGGCGCTACAGAAATACAAGTCTTCATTTTGTTTCCAACTGGAATGGATTGGTGACTTCCCTTCCCAATCAACCCACCATATCATTCGGGCTAATGAGCACATCAAAGCTCTGCCTTCAATACCATAATCCCAGCCAAGCTCATATCAAAGCTCCAAAACCTAAGACTTGGCTCCTCACTCTGCCACTCAACTTCCTGATCCACAGACCATAAATCAGTAAGAATAGACAACACCTCATCCACGATGGTCCTCAATACCAGGGCCCCGCAAGGCTGCGTACTTAGCCCCCTACTACATTCCCTTTACACACATGACTGCGTGGATTTGGCTCCAACTCCATCGACATGTTTGACAAGACCGTAATGGGTCGGATCTCAAACAACGATGAGTCAGAGTACAGGAGGGAATTATAGAGCCTAGTGGAGTGGTGTAATGACAGCAATCTCTCCCTCAATGTCAGCAAAACTAAAGAGCTGGTCATTGACTTTAGGAAGCAAAGTACTGTACACACCCCTGTCAGCATCAACGGGGCCGAGGTGGAGATTGTTAGCAGTTTCAAATTCATAGGTGTGCACATCACCAAAAATATCTGTCTTGGTCCACCCACGTTGACGCTACCACCAAGAAAGCACAACAGTGTCTATATCTTCTCAAGAAACAAAGGAAATTCGGCACATCCGCACTGACTCTTACCAACGTTTACAGATGCACCATAGAAAGCATCCTATCTGGCTGTATCACAGCCTGGTATGGCAACTGCTCGGCCCAGGACCACAAGAAACTGCAGAGTCATGAACATCGCCCAGTCCGTCACACGACCCTGCCTCCCATCCATTGACTCCATCTACACCTCCTGCCTGGGGAAAGCGGGCAGCATAATCAAAGACCCCTCCCACCCGGCTTACTCACTCTTCCAACTTATTCCATTGGGCAGGAGGTACAAAGGTCTGAGAACACGCACGAACAGACTTCTTCCCCGCTGTTACCAGACTCCTAAACGACCCTCTTATGGACTGAACTGATCTCTCCACACATCTTCTCTACTGAGTAGTACTACACTCCTGTCTGCTTCACCCGATGCCTGTGTCTATGTATTTACATTCCGTATTTTCTGTTTGCCCAATGTATTTTCTTTTCATGTACAGAATGATCTGTCTGAACTGGGGTTTTCACTGTACCTCGGTACATGTGACAATAAACCAACCCAACTAAAATAAAAGAATTGCAGTTACACAGGGCGTCTCATGACATCCCAAAGCTCTTTGCAGCTAATTTGGACACAGCAAGGTCCCACAGACATCAATATCGCAAGGAACAGATATTTATTTTGGTGATGTTGCTCAGGAAATAAATTGTGGCCAGGACACAGAATCAGAGAACGGTTACGGCGCAGGATGCGGCGCCCAGTCGGCAAATCGTGACGGCTGCGGCTCCCCAAATGGATATTCATGCCAGAGCCATTGTGCCAGGAGGTACCCCCCGACCCGCTTTCTAAAAGCTGCCTCGGGACCTTTTGAACGCACCCGTTTTCACTCCGTATGAAAGAAAAGGCAACACCTATGACAGGGCGGCATTGCATCGGCACTGCACTCAAGCCGAGATTCAGTGCTGAAGTTTCTGGAGAGGAAACAGTTGCTTCTGGTGTGGGAAGAACGAGAGCACAGGCTGCAGAATGTGCAAACCAAATGCTGCCTCATTGCATCGGGCGGCTGGAGAGGAGAAAATACTGGAGACCTCCGCCGCCCTGACGCCGGAGACCTCCGCCGCCCTGACGCCGGAGACCTCCGCCGCCCTGACGCCGGAGACCTCCGCCGCCCTGACGCCGGAGACCTCCGCCGCTCTGACGCCGGAGACCTCCGCCGCCCTGACGCTGGAGACATCGGCCTGTCTGACGCTGGAGACCTCCGCCACTCTGACGCCGGAGACCTCCGCCACCCTGACGCCGGAGACCTCCGCCGCCCTGACGCTGGAGACATCGGCCTGTCTGACGCTGGAGACCTCCGCCACTCTGACGCCGGAGACCTCCGCCACCCTGACGCCGGAGACCTCCGCCGGTCTGACGCCGGAGACCTCCGCCACCCTGACGCCGGAGACCTCCGCCACCCTGACGCCGGAGACCTCCGCCGCTCTGACGCCGGAGACCTCCGCCGCCCTGACGCCGGAGACCTCCGCCCCCCTGACGCCGGAGACCTCCGCCGCCCTGACGCCGGAGACCTCCGCCACCCTGACGCCGGAGACCTCCGCCACCCTGACGCCGGAGACCTCCGCCACCCTGACGCTGGAGACATCGGCCTGTCTGACGCTGGAGACCTCCGCCACTCTGACGCCGGAGACCTCCGTCACTCTGACGCTGGAGATCAAACGGGTTTTAAATCCGTGCCAGTTGGCGACTCTGGCAGAGGATGGTGAATCTGTGGAACTCTTTGCCGCAGAAGGCTGTGGAGTCCAAGTCACTGAGCGTCTTTAAGACAGTGATAGATAGGTTCTTGATTAATAAGCAGATCAGGGTTATGGGGAAAAGGCAGGAGAATGGAGATCGGAAACATATCAGCCATGATTGAATGGCAGAGCAGACTCGATGGGCCGAATGGCCTAATTCCACTCCAATATCTCAAGAACTTAATTCTGCTCCTATTGCCTCATGGCGCCCAGGTCCCGAGTTCGATCCGGCCGAAGGTCACTGTCCGGGTGGCGTTTACACATTCTCCCCGTGTCTGCTTGGGTCTCACCCCCACAACCCAAAGCGATGGACAGGGTAGGTGGATTGGCCACGCTAAATTGCCCCTTAATTGGAAAAAATGAAGTGGGTACTCTAAATTTACTTTAAAAATTTGTTTTAAATTCTGCTCCGGTATCTTCTGGTCTAATACTTGGCGGACACTGCATGTGCCACGAAACCGTGAGCCAGTACATCAAGAAAGCATTCACGCCATGAACACCTAAAGCCTACAAGGGGCAGTCTTCGGACAAGTTTAGATTGCTTAAGCGGGTTGGAGACGAGGAGATAAGATTCTCATCCTCCTCAAATTAATCAGCACTTTTGTAAAAATATAGCTTTCGCCTCTCCTGGTTCGGGAAAGGGTGGAGAGTGAATATTTGGGGGGGGGGGGGGGGGGGGGGGGGGGGGAGAGAACAGGCTGAGTGCATCAGAGGCTTCTTGTCCTGTCCCTCGCTGATGGTGTACGAGGATAGCTGAGGAGCGAGACTGAAATGCTGATTTTGCAGCAGGAATTGAAGGCAGAAACTGTCAACTGCAAATCTTCCCACTCATCAATCGCGCACACTGCGTTACGTGCAAAGCTGCATTGGTATTTTGTTTAGGTTCCTCTTCGTCTTTTAAAAAAAAACAAAATGTGGGATCAATCTGAAGTGGAATTCTGCCAATAGCAGTGCTTCCTCAATGCTGCATTCATAAAACAAAACACGCTGGAACCCTGGACAGACCCTTCCCTCTCTCCTATTACAATAACTTCCGGTTTAGCTCACCAGGCTAAATCGCTGGCTTTTAAAGCAGACCAAGCAGGCCAGCAGCACGGTTCGATTCCCGTACCAGCCTCCCCGGACAGGCGCCGGAATGTGGCGACTAGGGGCTTTTCACAGTAACTTCATTGAAGCCTACTCGTGACAATAAGCGATTTTCATTTTTTTCATTTCATTTTCATGCCTCCAGTACACTCCATGCCCTACTTGGCATTTCCCCACCTCGCCACTCCAGCAAACTCCGCACTGACCAGGGATTCAACAAGGAAGCTTCTGATTTCCGACGGCTTTATCAGGCACCCCAACCCCCTCCAGTGATTGTTATCTTGATTGTCACAAGTAGGTTTACATCAACACTGCAATGAAGTTACTGTGAAAATCCCCGAGTCGTCACGTTCCAACGCCTGTTCGGGTACACAGAGGGAGAATTCAGAATGTCCAATTCACCTAACAAGCACGTCTTTCGGGACTTGTGGGAGGAAACCGGAGCTCCCGGAGAGAACCCACGCAGACACGGGGAGAACGTGCAGACTCCGCACAGACAGCGACCCAGGCCGGGAATCGAACCCGGGACCCTGGAGCTGTGAAGCCACAGTGCTAACCGCTGTGCTACCATGCTGCCAAAATCGTCTCGTCAGGGTCATTACTGCAATTGTTCTCCAAGCTAGGATAGACTGCTGTTGGGCAACTGGAGGAATAAGGAGTGGAGGTGCGGCATAATCTAATACAACGGCAGAATAGTCTCAAAGGGTTTGAGTACCCTCACCTCCCCTCCTCCAGTTCCCGTGGGGAGCCATCGTGTGCAAAGTCACTGGCCTCTTTGGGAACACAGATTTTGCAACTCGTGCACGGAGCATTCAGAACGAGGAGCGGGAGTGGGCAATTCAGCCCCTCGAGCCCACTCCATCAATCCGATCATGGCTGATCTCCGAGGCTTCCAACTCCACTATCCTGCCCGTTCTCCACAACCCTTCAACCCATTACTAATTAAAAATCTGTCTGTATCCTCCTCATCTTTACTCAGTGTCCCAGCACCCACCGCACTCTGGGGTAGTGAATTCCACTGATTCACCAACCTTTGAGAGAAGTCATTTCTCCTCATCTCTATTAAATCTGCTACCTCTTATCCTAAAACTGTGACCTCTCGTTCCAGATTGCCCCAGAAGATCCGCTCTATTGTCTACTTTGTCAATACCTTTTATCATCTTATAGACCTCAATTAGATCTCCTCTCATTCTTCAAAACTCAAGAGTAAAGGCTTAAACGGCTCAAGTATCTTAACAAGACAGACCCCTCATCTCTAGAATTAATCTAGCGACCCTCCTCTGAACTGCCTCGAATGCAACTACATCCCTCCTTACACATGGGGACGAAAACAGTACCCAGTACTCCAGGTGCAGTCTCACCAATGCCTTTTACAGTTACAGCAACACTTCTCTACTTTTATACTCGATTCCTTTAGCTAGGAAGGCCAAAATGCCACTGCGTTCCTTATTACCTGCTGCACCTGCTAGTTTTCTGCGATTCTTGCCCAAGGATACCCAGATCCCTCTGCAATGAAGCACTCTGAAGTTTCTCTCCATTTGGATAATAGGTCGCCTTTCCATTATTCCGACCAAAATTGATAACCTCACACTTATCCACATTAAACTCCATAAGCCAAATTTTGGCCTCTTACCTAACCTATCCACATCCATTTGTAAATATTTTATCTCCTCGTTGCAACTCATTATCCCACCTATTTTAGTGTCATCTGCAACTCTGGCAAATTCAGTGCCTTCTATCCCTGTATCCAAGTCATTGATATATATTATAAATAGTTGGGGGCAGAGAACCGAACCCTGTGGTAACCCCCAGTTACATTTTGCCAACCAGAAAAAGACCCATTTATCCCGACTGCCTTCTGTTGGTTAACCAGTCTTCTATCCAAATGAATAAATTACCCCTAACCCCATGTGATCTTTCCTCGTGTATTCGCCTTCTATGCAGCACCTTATTAAATGACTTCTGGAAGTCCAGATATACTGGGGGCGATTCTCCGAGCCCCGCGCCGGATATACTACATCTACAGGATCCCCATTATCCACTCGGCTTGCTACATCTCCGAAGAATTCTCGCAAGATTAGTCAAAGACGATTTATCCTTCGTAAAGCCATGATTGCGTTTTGACTTTCTAAATATCATGTTATTATTTCCTGAATGGATTCTAACAATTTGCCAGACAGAACCACCATGCTGCCCCTATAGATGTTAAACTAACTGCTCGAGGGTTTCCCACTTTATGCCTCCCTTTCTGAATAAGGACCTTACATCCGCATTTTTCTGATCCACTGGGACCTTTCCCGCATCCAGCGAATTTGGGAATATTATAACCGATGGGAGCCACTATCTCCGCTGCCACTTCCTCTATGAGCCGAGGATGTAGACCATCAGGCCCTGGGGAGTTGTCTGCCCTCAATCCTGATAGTTTATATCGGACATTACCCCCATTGATTGTTCGACGTTCCTCCCTTTCTAATACCTTTTACGATTGGGATGGTACCAATGTACACGCACGCACACAGTGAATGCATCACACTGAAGCATGAATTTTAAAAAACCCAAACCACCACCATTGACACAGGTTGACACGTCATACAGAGTTTACAATGTACCATTTACCCCGCTCCCTGGGTCTCTCTCTGCCCCCCCCCTCTCCCTGCCCCCCCCCTCTCTCTCTGCCCCCTCTCTCTCACCCTGCCCCCCTCTCCCTCTCTCACCCTGTCCCCCTCTCTCTCTCACCCTGCCCCCCTCTCTCTCTCACCCTGCCC
The DNA here is from genome assembly GCF_902713615.1 of Scyliorhinus canicula. Taxonomy (NCBI): domain Eukaryota; kingdom Metazoa; phylum Chordata; class Chondrichthyes; order Carcharhiniformes; family Scyliorhinidae; genus Scyliorhinus; species Scyliorhinus canicula. Next base: position 19,828,752 of record NC_052170.1, on the reverse strand, counting down.
CCCCCCTCTCTCTCTCACCCTGCCCCCCCCTCTCTCAGCCTGCCCCCCCCTCTCTCTCTCTCTCACCCTGCCCCCCCTCTCTCAGCCTGCCCCCCCCCTCTCTCAGCCTGCCCCCCCTCTCAGCCTGCCCCCCCTCTCAGCCTGCCCCCCCTCTCTCAGCCTGCCCCCCCTCTCTCAGCCTGCCCTCTCTCTCTCACCCTGCCCCCCCTCTCTCTCACCCTGCCCCCCCTCTCTCTCACCCTGCCCCCCCTCTCTCTCACCCTGCCCCCCCTCTCTCTCACCCTGCCCCCCCCTCTCTCTCACCCTGCCCCCCCTCTCTCTCACCCTGCCCCCCCCTCTCTCTCTCTCTCACCCTGCCCCCCCTCTCTCTCACCCTGCCCCCCCCCTCTCTCTCACACCCTGCCCCCCCTCTCTCTCACACCCTGCCCCCCCTCTCTCGCTCTCTCTCACCCTGCCCCCCCTCTCTCGCTCTCTCTCACCCTGCCCCCCCTCTCTCGCTCTCTCTCACCCTGCCCCCCCTCTCTCGCTCTCTCTCTCACCCTGCCCCCCCCTCTCTCTCACCCTGCCCCCCCCCCTCTCTCTCTCACCCTGCCCCCCCTCTCTCTCTCACCCTGCCCCCCCTCTCTCTCTCACCCTGCCCCCCCCTCTCTCTCGCTCTCTCTCTCTCTCTCTCACCCTCTCACCCTGCCCCCCCTCTCTCTCTCACCCTGCCCCCCCTCTCTCGCTCTCTCTCTCTCTCTCACCCTGCCCCCCCCTCTCTCTCTCACCCTGCCCCCCCTCTCTCTCTCACCCTGCCCCCCCTCTCTCGCTCTCTCTCTCTCTCACCCTGCCCCCCCCTCTCTCTCTCACCCTGCCCCCCTCTCTCTCTCACCCTGCCCCCCCTCTCTCTCTCACCCCTGCCCCCCCTCTCTCGCTCTCTCTCACCCTCTCACCCTGCCCCCCCTCTCTCTCTCACCCTGCCCCCCCTCTCTCGCTCTCTCTCTCTCTCACCCTGCCCCCCCCCCTCTCGCCCTCGCCCTCGCCCTCGCTCCCGCTCTCGCACCTCCCCACCCCACGGCTCCTACCTGGCGGCCGGCAGTTGGTGGTCATGGTGCCACCGGGCTGGAATCTCCACCCGGTCTCTCTGCCGCCGGAGCCTCACTCAGGCCGCCCGGTCCAGGAGTGCAAAACAAGAGCCGCCATTACCGCCTGACCGCCCATAGCCCCGCCTCCGGACCCGCTCAGAGCCCCGCCTCCGGACCCGCCCATAGCCCCGCCTCCGGACCCGCCCATAGCCCCGCCCCCGGACCCGCCCATAGCCCCGCCCCCGGACCCGCCCATAGCCCCGCCTCCGGACCCGCTGAGAGCCCCGCCTCCGGTCCCGTCTCATAGCTCCGCCCCCGGACCCGCCCATAGCCCCGCCTCCGGACCCGCTGAGAGCCCCGCCTCCGGTCCCGTCTCATAGCTCCGCCCCCGGACCCGCCCATTGCCCCGCCCCCGGACTCGCCCATTGCCCCGCCCGTAGCTCCGCCCCCGGACCCGCCCGTTGCCCCGACCCCGGACCCGCCCTTAGCCCCGCCTCCGGTCCCGTCTCATAGCTCCGCCCCCGAACTCGCCCATTGCCCCGCCCGTAGCTCCGCCCCCGAACTCGCCCATTGCCCCGCCCTTAGCCCCGCCCCCGGCACATGCCCTCCGCCCCGCTCCCGGCCCTGCCCACAGCTCACGTAGCCCCGGCCCGGCCCATAGCCCCGCCTCTGGCCCCGCCCCCGCAGCCCGCCCACCCCGCCCACAGCCCCGCCCCCAACCAGCCCCGCCCAGCCAGCTGTCAATCAAAGCTACTCGCAGGCCCTGTCCATTCACTAGGCCCCATCTTGCAGCAGCTCAAACACATCATTTAGTTAATAATAAAACACATAATGGGGCAACACAAGGTGTAACTACATAAGCACTGTAATCATTGAAGCATACAGGGTGTAGTGTTAATGAGGTCAGTCAATAAAAGGATCATTTAGGAGTCTGGTGACAGCGGGGAAGAAGCTGTTTTTGAGTCTGTTCGTGCGTGTTCTCAGATTTCTGTATCTCCTGCCCGATGGAAGAAGTTGGAAGAGTGAGTAAGCCGGGTGGGAGGGATCCTTGATTATGCTGCCTGCTTTCCCCCGGCAGCGGGAGGTGTACATGGAGTCAATGGATGGGAGGCAGGTTCGTGTGATGGACTGGGCGGTATTCACGACTCTCTGAAGTTCCTTGCGGTCCTGGGCCGAGCAGTTGCCATACCCAGGCTGTGATGCAGCCCGATAGGATGCTTTCTATGGTGCATCTGTAAACGTTGGTAAGGGTTAATGCGGACATGCCATTGGGCTACAATATATTTAGAGGTTCCCTCCGCAATTCAGGATCAAACCCACACAAACTGGCACCATGCTACGAGGACAGTCCGCTGAAGAGCCCAACCCACACCTGGGCACGGCACAAACACAGGGTTAAAATACACAACTCTATACCTGGTGCGCTGATCTATTGGCTATCATGGCCGTGCAAAATCTATCATACAGCTGGTAGTGCCACACAACACGATGGAGGGTATCCTCAATGTGAAGACGGAACTTTGTCTCCACAAGGACTGTGTGGTGGTCACTTCCACCGATACCGTCATGGACAGATCCATCTGCAGCAGGCAGGTTGGGGAGGAGGAAGTCAAGTATGTTTTTCCCTCTTGTTGGTTCCCACACCACCTGCTGCAGTCCCAGTCTAGCAGCTGTGTCCTTTACGACCCGGACAGTTCGGCCTGTGGTGGTACTACCCAGCCACTCTTGGTGATGGACATTGAAGTCTCCCATCCAGAGTATATTCTGAGCCCTTACCACCCTCAGTACTTCCTCCAAGTGGTGTTCAACATGGAGAAGCACTGATTCATCAGGTGATGGTGGCCGGTACGTGATAATCAGGTACTTCCGAGGCTTCCTTGCCCATGTTTAACCTGAAGCCATGAGACTGCATAGGGTCCAGAGTCGATGTTGAGGATTCCCAGGGTAACTCTCCTGACTGTATACCACTGTGCCCCTGCCATCTCTGCTGGGTCTGTCCTGCCAGTGAGACAGGACATACCCAGGAATGGTGATAGTAGTATCTGGGACATTGTCTGTAAGGTATGATTCTGTGAGTATGACTATGTCAGGCTGTTGCTTAACTAGCCTGTGAGACAGCTCTCCCAACTTGTAGCACCGAGAGGTCGAGGCGATTTAATCCTTCCTAGTCTCGCCTTTCGTGTTGGCAGGTGTGTTCTGTTTTAAATTCAAGCTAAAAGGGCAGCACGGTGGCCTAGTGGTTAGCACAACCGCCTCACGGCACTGAGGTCCCAGGTTCGATCCCGGCTCTGGGTCACTGTCCGTGTGGAGTTTGCACATTCTCCCCGTGTCTGCGTGGGTTTCGCCCCCACAACCCAAAAAAAAAAACGTGCAAGCTAGGTGGATTGGCCACGCTAAATTGCCCCTTAATTGGAAAAATGATTGGGTACACTAAATTTATTTTAAAAATAAAAAATAAATAAATAAATAAATTCAAGCTGAATACCGCAGATGCTGGAAATCTGAAATGAAAAGAGGAAGAGCTGGATAAACACAACAGGTCTGGCAGCCTCTGTGGGGAGAGAAACAGAGTGATCGTTTTGGGCCCTATGTGATGCACTTTATACTATTGAAAAGGGGTGGAACACGTGGAGAGAAGTAAAACGTCAGGGATAGGTGGGAGTTTTGGAAAGATTTGTCAAAGACGTTATGGCCACACGGCAAAGGGAATGTTCATGATAGTGTTAAAGACTGTGGTAGGTGTTAGTAGTGGCATAAATGTCAGATAGCAGTGCTAATAGCAGAACAAGGGGTCAGCGCTCTCTGAAAGAGAGAGCCATATGGACTCCAAACATTTTTTTCCAATTAAGGGGCAATTTAGCACGGCCAATTCACCTATCCTTTTGGGTTGTGGGGGGGGGGGGGGGGTGAGAGCGACAGAGACACGGGGAGAATGTGAAACCTCCACGCTGATAGTGACCTGGCGCCGGGATAGAACCCGGGTCCTCGGCTTCGTGAGGCAGCAGTGCTAACCACTGTGCCGCCCTACAGACTCGAAGCATTAACTCTGTTTCTCTCTCCACAGCTACTGCCAAGCCTAGTTTGCCAACTGTGATTAAATGCATTCCTGGAGGCTGCACCACATGACTTGCTCCCTCACCAGGCAGCCAACACAACCATCCTTGTGACACACTGCCTTCCTACTCCAATTGAAAAGCAAAAAGACTCATTGCTTAACTATCAGCTAAACAGCATACTTCCCATTTTCAATCCTTTAAAATTTGGTAAAGAGAAATGTTCCAAGAAATCTTTTTTAATGTCCGATGAATTTCTCCTTACAGAGTGGTATGTGCGCTCCGTTGAAGAGTCACATGGACGGACGGCACAGTGGTTAACACTGCTGCCCCATAGCGCCAGGGTCCCAGGTTCGATTCCGACTTTGGGTCACTGTCTGTGTGGAGTTTGCACTTAAAAGTACCCAATTCATTTTTTCCAATTAAGCGGCAATTTAGCGTGGCCAATCCACCTACCCTGCACATCTTTGGGTTGTGGGGGCAAAACCCACGCAGAAACGGGGAGAATGTGCAAACTCCACACGGACAGTGACCCAGAGCCGGGATCGAATCTGGGAACCCGACGCCGTGAGGCAGCAGTGCTAACCACTACGCCCCGTGCTGCCCCTTCTTCCCGTGTCTGCGTGCGTTTCCTCCGGGCGCTCCGGTTTCCTCCCACAAATCCTGAAAGACGTGCTGTTAGGTCATTTGGACATTCTGAATTTACCCTCTGTACCCGAACAGGCGCCGGAATGTGGCGACTAGGAGGTTTTCACAGTAACTTCATTGCAGTGTTAATGTAAGCCGACTTGTGACAATAATAAAGATTATTATTATTAGATAGATTGGCCACGCTAAATTGCCCCTTGTTGTCCAACGATTCGGTGGAGTTACGGGGATAAGGCGGGGAAGTGGGCCTAGATAGAGAGCTCGTTCGAAGGGGTGGTGCTGACTCGATGGGCCGAATGGCCTCCTTCTGCACTGGTCGAGATTCTATGATTCCTACGACTCGAAACATTAACTCCTATTTCCTGCTCCTCAGATGTTGTCAGACCTGCTGCCTTTTCCCCGCATTTTTGTGTTTTTTAAATTTCCAGCAGTATTCATCCCGGAGATCGATCTTCATTCCCTGGAAACTCCTGGCTCGTCCTGGGAGGTTGGCAACCAGAGCATGAAAGTAACAGTTGGAGTTTTCCTGAGTCAGAAAGTTAATCACATTTCGATGCGATTATCAGGATTTCTACTTGTGTGACCATCAGAGGTGAATAGGAACAATGGACAGAGACATCAACATCCCATGTCAGGTGCGAGTATCAGGAAAGTAGCAGAACAATGGAAGCCCTCGACCAGTATCACTTAACTTAGTGCTCCACAACTATTTTCTCACCCTGACCTCATTTAACGTCTTGACGAGTGCCGTGACCCCTCAGTTGCTTTTTTTTGCAACAGGAATCCAGAGGTCCCAAGGGCCCAAAGGTCGGTCAGCTCGGGTTTTAAAGATGCCTCGCGTTTAAAAGGGCCTCCGAGCCGTTAAAGTTCAGCCGGAGCTCCCTGACAGCCGTTACGTCTCAGGAGTTCGGAGCTTGCACAACCCCCGAATCGCGTCTCACGAAGGGCAGCACGGTGGCGCAGTGGTTAGCACTGCTGCCTGCGGCGCCGAGGTCCCAGGTTCGAATCCCGGCTCTGGGTCACTGTCCGTGTGGAGTTTGCACATTCTCCCCGTGTTTGCGTGGGTTTCACCCCCACAACCCGAAGATGTGCAGGGTAGGTGGACTGGCCACGCTAAATTGCCCCTTAATTGGTAAAAATAATTGGGTACTCTAAATTTATAAAAAATAAAAAAAATCACGTCTCACGGCCCCACTGGGCAGTGCGGTAGCACAGTGGTTAGCACCGTGGTTTCACAGTGCCAGGGTCCCAGGTTCGATTCCCGGCTTGGGTCACTGTCTGCGTGGAGCCTGTACGTTCTCCCCCGTGTCTGCGTGGGTTTCCTCCGGGTGCTCCGGTTTCCTCCCACAAGTCCCGAAAGACGTGTTTGTTACGTGGATTGGACATTCTGAATTCTCCCTCTGTGTGCCCGAACAGACGCCGGAGTGTGGCGACCGGGGGATTTTCGCAGTAACAGTATAAACCTGACCCCATTTCCATTTCTCTCCGGCTTTGTCACAGAGTCATCCAGACTCGAAACGTTAGCTCCCTTCTCTCTCCACAGATGCCGCCAGACCTGCTGAGATGGTCCAGCATTTTGTGTTCTTGTTTCGGATTCCAGCATCCACAGTATCGTCACATTTTGGGAAGCCGTAGCTTAACGAGTTGAAATTGTCATCCTTCTCCCATTAACTGCTTAACTGTACAACCATCAAGACGGCCATTACGTCAAGTGCGGAGGTCGAGTGTGAAGGAATTCGCTTCAATATGCATTCTGGGAATTATTTAGTCTGACTGACACGGAAAAGATATACAAGTTATCAGGGAACTGATGCACTATCAATTACCACAAAGACGAGTAGTGGAATAATCGAGGCTTTATTGAGCAAGGATGTTGTGCCTCCTGTAGCTGCTACCAGAATGGCTGCAGCACCGGCGAGCACACACATTTATACGCCGCCTTATGGGCGGAGCCAGCAGGCAGGGATTTACCCATGTATCTCTACTATACGTGTCTTACCGTAATACATATAATACTGCTAGTGGTGACTACCACATTCACCCCCTGTTAACAAAAGAGTCCGGCGGGGGTGGTGGAAAGAATTACAAGTTCAGTCTGTTGGGGGCCTTGACCCTCCTCTGCGATCGCCTCAGTCCTGGTGGTGATGTGGGCGCCGACTTGGTCACCTGTGACTCCGGGAGTGTGTTGTCTCGTCTTCGTCAACCCTGAGTAGGACCAATGGGAGGACGGATCCTCCTGGGGCGGGGAGCTGCGGTGAGGTTTGCTGGGGGGAGGGTGAGGGAGGGGTCAATGAGGCAACCGGAGTGGGGGGGGGGTGTCAGGTCGGAGGCCATGGGTGGGGATCCAGCGGGTGCCAGGTCCCGGAGTGAGACTGTGGCCTGGCGCCCGTCGGGGTGCGCCACATAGGCGTGCTGCGGGTTCGCGTGGAGGAGGTGGACTCTTTCGACCAAAGGGTCCGACTAATGGGTCCGCACATGCTTGCGAAGGAGGACGGGTCCATGTTGGGAGCGTGACCCCGGAGGTGGACTTCCTGGGGAAGGCAAAGAGGCGTTCATGAGGGGGTCTCGTTAGTCGCGGTGCAGAGGAGCGATCGGATGGAGTGGAGCGCGTCGGGGAGGACCTCCTGCCAGCGGGAGGCCGGGAGAGTTTTAGACCGCAGGGCCTTCCAGACCGTCCTGTTCTCCCTCTCCACCTGCCCGTTTCCCCGGGGGTTATAGCTGGTCGTCCTGCCCGAGGCAATGCCCTTGCTGAGCAGGTACTGGCGCAGCTCATCACTCATAAAAGACGGTCGCTGTGGAGATAGGTGGAGAAACCAAACAGTGTGAAGCTGCTGTGCAGGGCTTTAATAACCGTGGCAGAAGTCATATCGGGGCATGGGGATGGCGAAGGGGAATCTGGAGTGTTCATCGACCACATTCAGCAAGTATGTGTTGCTGTCGGTGGAGGGGAGGGGCCCTTTGAAGTCCACGCTGAGGCGCTCAAAGGGGCGGGAGGCCTTCACCAGGTGCGCTCGATATGGCCGTTAGAAGTGCGGCTTGCACTCTGCGCAGACCTGGCAGTCTCTGGTGACGGTCCTTACCTCCTCAATGGAGTAGGGCAGGTTGCGGGCCTTGATGAAATGGAAGAACCGGGTGGCAGAGGTCATAGTGGAGAGCCCGGAGTCGGTCCACTTGTGCATTGGCACATGTACCGCGGGATAGGGCATCAGGGGACTCGTTGAGCTTCCCCGGGGTTGTCTCTACTCCCCTTCTTGAACAAGGGGACAACATTTGCTATCCTCCAGTCTTCTGGCACTATTCCTGTAGACAATGACGACATAAAGATCAAAGCCAAAGGCTCAGCAATCTCCTCCCTAGCATCTCAGAGAATCCTAGGATAAATCCTATTTGGCCCAGGGGCTTATCAATTTTCACACTTTCCAGAATCGCTAACACCTCCTCCTTATGTACATCAAGCCCTTCTAGTCTAGTAGCCTGTATCTCAGTCTTCTCCTCGACAACATTGTCTTCTTCCTGCGTGAATACTGACGAAAAATATTCATTTAGCACCTCTCCTATCTCCTCTGACTCCACGCACAACTTCCCACTACTGTCCTTGACTGGCCCTACTCTTACCCTAGTCATTGTGACATACCTATAGAAAGCTTTAGGGTTATCCTTGATCCTACCTGCTAAAGACTTCTCATGTCCCCTCCTAGCTCTTCTTAGCTCTCTCTTTAGGTCCTTCCTAGCTAACTTGTAACTCTCGAGCGCCCTAACTGAACCTTCATGTCTCAGCTTTACAGAAGCCTCCTTCTTCCTCTTGACAAGTGATTCAGCTACTTTAGTAAACCACGGTTCCCTCGCTCGACCACTTCCTCCCTGCCTGACAGGTACATACTTATCAAGGACACGCAATAGCTGTTCCTTGATCGAGTTCCACATTTCAATTGTGCCCCATCCCCTGCAGTTTCCTTCCCCATCCTATGCATCCTAAGTCTTGTCTAATCGCATCATAATTGCCTTTCCCCCAGCTATAACTCTTGCCTTGCGGTATATACTTATCCCTTGTCATCGATAAAGAAAACGTAACTGAATTGTGGTCACTATCACCAAAGTGCTCAACTACCTCCAAAGCTAGCACCTGTCCTGGTTCATTACCCTGTACCAAATCCAATACGGCCTTGCCTCTTGTTGGCCTATCTACATACTGAGAACGTGCAGACTCCGCACAGTGACCCAGCGGGTAATCGAACCTGAGGGAGAAAGAGAGCCCCGAGTTAAGATGTTTAAACTGAGGCCTCGTCGGCCCTCTCATCTAAATGCAAGGGTGACTTCGTCTCCGACCTAATTTCTACTGGGAGACAGCAATAAGAACAAAGAAAAGTACAGCTCAGGAACAGGCCCTTCGGCCCTCCAAGTCTGCGCCGACCATACTGCCCGTCTAAACTAAAATCTTCCAGACTTCCTGGGCCCGTATCCCTCTATTCCCATCCTATTCATGTATTTGTCAAGATGCCCCTTAAATGTCACTATCGTCCCTGCTTCCACCACCTCCTCCGGCAGCGAGTTCCAGGCACCCACTACCCTCTGCGTAAAAAAACTTGCCTCGTACATCTCCTCTAAACCTTGCCCCTCGCACCTTAAACCTATGCCCCCGAGTAATTGACCCCTCTACCCTGGGGAAAAAGCCTCTGACTATCCACTCTGTCTGTGCCCCTCATAATTTTGTCGACCTCTATCAGGTCGCCCCTCAACTTGCATCGTTCCAGTGAGAACAAACCGAGTTTATTCAACTTCTAAACCTTCCACGAGAGGGCGCAGAGGAGATTCACCGGGGCGTTGCCTGGGCTGGGGCATTTCAGCTATGAAGAGAGCACGGAAAAGGCCATTCGGCCCATCATATCTGCACCAGTCAGAAACAACCACCTCACTATTCTAATCCCAGCAAGGGCACATGTAAATACTTCTTCAATATTATGAGGGTCGCTGCCCCAAGGAGAACATTTTCTTTCTGTCTCCTCTTATCTATGCCGCTCCTAAGTTTACACATCTCAATCAAGTCCCGCCCTCAGTCTCCTCTGCTCCAAGGCAGACAGCCCCAGTCTACCCAATCTCTCTTCATAGCTAAAAGCCTCCAATTTAGGCAACAGGTTGTTCTCCTTGGAGCAGAGAAGGCTGAGGGGTGACCTTACTGAGCTGTATAAAATTATGAGGGAGAGAGATAAGGCAGGGACTTTTCTCCTTAGTGGAGGGGTCAATAACCGGGAAGGGGGGGGGGGTATCGATTTAAAGTGAAATGAAACTCGTCACATTCCCAGAGGACGATAGGCTGTACTCTCCTTTTGCAAGGGAGCTGACTGCTGATGATTTAACCAGAGGGTCACCACGCCTCAGGTGAGGGGCAAGGGTGAGAAGGCGGGGCCTTCATGAATAACCCCAGCCTGTCGGTGGGCAGCACGGTAGCATGGTGGTTAGCATAAATGCTTCACAGCTCCAGGGTCCCAGGTTCGATTCCCGGCTGGGTCACTGTCTGTGCGGAGTCTGCACGTCCTCCCCGTGTGTGCGTGGGTTTCCTCCGGGTGCTCCGGTTTCCTCCCACAGTCCAAAGATGTGCGGGTTAGGTGGATTGGCCGTGCTAAATTGCCCGTAGTGTCCTAAAAAGTAAGGTTAAGGGGGGGGTTGTTGGGTTACGGGTATAGGGTGGATACATGGGTTTGAGTAGGGTGATCATGGCTCGGCACAACATTGAGGGCCGAAGGGCCTGTTCTGTGCTGTACTGTTCTATGTCTGGGAATAGAATCCGCAACATGAACTAGCTGTCCAGCCAACTGTCCTCCCTGTTTAGCAGGAGATTGGGAGGGGATTTTGAGGAAAAGGGTTTTCACCCAGAGGGTGCTGGGAATCGGGAACTCGCTGCCTGAAAGGGTGGGAGAGGCGCAAACCCTCACGACCATTAAGAAGTGCTGAGATGAGCACTTGAAACACCAGAGCAGACAAGGTGTGGTAAACCACTGTTAGTGTATTTAAAAAAAAAAAAAAATTTAGAGTACCCAATCATTTTTCCAATTAAGGGGCAATTTAGCGTGGCCAATCCACCTAGCTTGCACGTTTTTGGGTTGTGGGGGCGAAACCCACACAGACACGGGGAGAATGTGCAAACTCCACACGGACAGTGACCCAGAGCCGGGATCGAACCTGGGACCTCAGCGCCGTGAGGCGGTTGTGCTAACCACTAGGCCACCGTGCTGCCCTACTGTTAGTGTATTATGTGTATTGTGGTAAACGGTTACTGTATTACATGTATTGTGGTAAACCACTGCCCGATGGCTCCGCCTCCCCTCGGGCTCGGTATAAAGGTGGCTGACCTCCGGCCCTGTCCCAGTTCGGGATCAGAGGCCAGGAGGCTTTCTGTTCAGCTTATTAAAGCCTCAGTTTCGTTCACTACTCGTCTTAATTGTGGCGCATCACAAGGCTACAGACCAAGTGCTGGAAAATGGGATTAGGATAGGTGGTTGGTGGCCGGCACAGACGTGATGGGCCGAAGGGTCGCTTTCTGTACTGTAAAACCCCATGACTTTAACTCACGAGACAGCTGGAGGTACACTACCTACAGAGGCCAAATCCAATCAGCTCCGCTCTGCAACAAACCAAGTTGTACGATCCTGGAATAGTTCTTATGCTAATGGTGCCTGAGACTGAATGAGACAATGGTGGAGTGGTAATGTCGCTGGGCTTGAAAACTCAGGCTAAGGAGGCCGGTTCAAATCCCACCATGGTGGAATTTAAATTCCAGGAACAGCACGGTGGCACAGTGCTTAGCACTGCTGCCTTGCAGCGCCAGGGAACCGGGTTCAATCCCAGCCTTGGGTGACTGTCCGCGTGGAGTCGACACGTTCTCCTTGTATCCGTGTGGGTTCCCTCCGGGTGCTCCGGCTTCCTCCCACAGTCCAAAGTTGTGCAGGGTTAGGTGGATTGGCCATGATCAATTGCCCCTTAGTGTCCAAAACGTTCGGTGGGGTTGCGGGGATGGAGTGGAGGACTGGACCTAGATAGGGTGTTCTTTTGCAGACTCGATGGGCTGAATGGTCTCCTTCCGCATTATCGGGATTCTATGAGGTTTGTATCCGTTGGAGCTTAGCAAAGTAAGAGGCAACATGGTGGAAACATATCAAATCTGAGGGGGTATTGACAGGGTGGATGTGGAAGGGATGTTTCCTCTTGTGGGAGAATCTCGAATCAGAGGGTCACTGTTGAAAAATAAGGGGGTGGCCCATTTAAGACGGAGCTGAAAACAAAAAAATCTTTCAGAGGGTCGAGAGGCTCTTCCACGAAAGGTGGTGGAAACATTGAATATCTTTGATGGATGAATTTTGTTTATTGTCACATGTACCGAGGTACAGTGAAAAGTATTTTCCTGCGAGCAGCTCAAACAGATTGTTTAGTACATGAAAAGAAAATCAAATAAGAATACATAATAGGGCAACAGAAGGTACACAATGTAACATAAACACCGGCATCGGGTGAAGCATACAGGAGTGTAGTGTTAATCAGGGCAATCCATAAGCGGGTCGTTTAGGAGTCTGGGAACAGCGGGGAAGAAGCTGGAAAAATATGAAAAAGAACTGAACCACGCTTTTAAGTTGGAGACGTTGGCGAGGACTCGTCTGGACCAGCCTCCCCCCCCCCCCAAGTGAGGCGGGAAACATCATTTTGAGAAAATCGCTGATGAGCTTGGAAGCGAAAAGTCTAAATTGAAACGCCGTCGTCTCTGGTGATGAGGTACTTCCGCTGAAACGATAACGTTGCACGTCACCTCTGTCGTTGTCAAACCCAAAGGGTAAAATTGGGAAGGGGCCGAAGGGCAGGTACCAATAGAATTCAGAACAAAATGTTTGAAACCTAATTTGCTTTCATTTTGGTCAGAAAAGTTTTCGTTTACGCAAAAAACCTTTAAAAAAGAGCAATGCGATCGCACGCAGATGTGGAGATTACTCCAGCAAAGTTTTTTCTTGCGTTTGTTTATAAATTTAAAGAATCCAATTCGTTTTTTTCCAATTAAGGGGCAATTTAGCGAGGTCATGATGGGGTGTAGATTAAATTGTTATTGATCTAGGACAAAGGTTCGGCACAACATCATGGGCCGAAGGGCCTGTTCTGTGCTGCATTTTTCTATGTTCTTTGTTAATCCACCGACCCTGCTCATCTTTGGGTTGTGTGTGTGCGGGGGGGGGGGGGGGGGGGGGGGTGAGACCCACGCAGACACGGGGAGAATGTGAAAACTCCACACAGACAGTGACCTGGGGTCAGGATCGAACCCGGGTCCTCGGCGACATGAGGCAGCAGTGCTAACCACTGCACCACAGTGCTGCTCGACGCCAACAAAGTTAACCCTTTCTGCCGATTGCTTTTTCATTCATTCACTCCAGCACTGCCACATTGCTGAATGTAAATTTATATATTTGGCATTATTAACTTCTAGATCCGGATTGATCGGGATTCGTGATGTGGAGATGCCGGCGTTGGGCTGGGGCGAGCACAGAAAGAACTCTTACAACACCAGGTTAAAGCCCAACAGGTTTGTTCTGAATCACTAGCTTTTGGAGCACTGCTCCTTTCTCGGGTGAATCTGGGTGCTGGTTAACCAGCTGGGCAGAGCAAAAGGGATTCTTTATGTTTTTTTTAGCCAAAAGGTGGCGATGGTGTTCAGCTTTTATAGAATCCCTACGGTCCATCGTGTCTGCACTGTCTTCGAAAGAGCATCCTACCCAGGCCCACTCCCCTGCCCACCCCGTAACCGAACCGGCATATCTGTGGACGCTAGAGGGCAATTTACCACGGCCAATGCACCTAACTTGCATATCTTTTGGACTGTGGGAGGAAACCAGAGCACCCGGAGGAAACCCACGCAGACAGGGGGAGAACGGGGGGGGGGGGGCTTCATTGCAGTGTTTTTTAATAAATCGAGTACCCAATTCATTTTTTTCCCAATTTTTTTTTTTTTTTTTTTAAATTTAGATTAGCCAATTATTTTTTCCAATTAAGGGGCAATTTAGCGTGGCCAATCCACCTACTCTGCACATTTTTGGGTTGTGGGGGCGAAACCCACGCAGACACGGGGAGAACGTGCAAACTCCACACGGACAGTGACCCAGAGCCGGGGTCGAACCTGGGACCTCAGCGTCGTGAGGCGGTTGTGCTAACCACTAGGCCACCGTGCTGCCCTATTTTTTTTGGTTTTTTTTCCCAATTAAGGGGCAATTTAGCGTGGCCAATCCACCTACCCTGCACATTTTTGGGGTGTGGGGGCAAAACCCACGTAAACACGGGGAGAATGTGCAAACTCCACACGGACAGTGACCCAGGGCCGGGATCGAACCTGGGACCTCGGCGCCGTTAGACAACAGGGCTAACCCACTGCGCCACCACGTTGCCCACTTCATTGCAGTGTTAATGTAAGCCTACTCGTGACAATAATAATAATGTATATTCTCACAAGTGAGCTTACATCAACACTGCAATGAAGTTACCGTGAAAAGCCCCTAGTCGCCACACTCTGGCGCCTGTTCGGGTACACTGAGGGAGAATTCAGAATGTCCAATTCACCTCACAGCACATCTTTCGGGACTTGTGGGAGGAAACCGGAGCACCCGGAGGAAACCCGGGGAGAGCGTGCAGACTCCACACAATGACCCAAGCAGGGAATCGAACCTGAGACCCTGGAGCTGTTAAGCAACAGTGCTACCGTGCCACCCAATAATAAAGATTATTATTTATTTTATTTTACTTTCTTTACATTTAGAGTACCCAATTTTTTCCAATTATGGGGCAATTTAGCATGGCCAATCCACCTACCTTGCACATTTTTGGGTTGTGGGGGCGAAACCCACGCGGACACGGGAGAATGTGCAAACTCCACACGGACAGATTATTATTAATGGTTGCCGGAGGATCAATAAATCAGTGAAAGACCCTCTTTGCTCTTCTAGTGCAAAGCCTAGTCCCCGACCGAGTGTTGCAGGCTGGCACATTCCAAAGCCCAGGACTATGTGCTGAGGGATACACTAAAGCTTGGGATAGGGCGGCACGCTGGCACAGTGGTTAGCACTGCTGCTTCACGGCGCCAAGGACCCGGGTTCGATCCCAGCCCAGGGTCACTGTCAGTGTGGAGTTTGCATATTCTCCCGTGTCTATGTGGGTCTCAGCGCCCCCCCCCCCCCCCCCCCCCCCCCACAACCCAAAAAGATGTGCAGGGTAGGTGGATTGGCCACGCTAAATTGTCCCTTGGTTGGAAAAAAAAAAATTGGGTACTCTAAAATTTATTTTTTTAAAAGACTCAAGCTGAAAGAACCAGAGGATTCCGCCCGCTGCCAGCGAGTGGCAGGGGAATTTCAACCCTTAATTCACCTTTGCTACAACTCCAGGTCAAGTGGGGCTGGAATGGAGCGTGCATGAGCCTCGGGTGTCACAGTGAATATTACACAGTGAGTATCACAATTATATTAAAGCAGCTGAGTGCAACTTGATCCACGAAGACAACTTCAATACCTTTTGTGATGACGATTTTGAAATGTGTGTAATGTTTCTTTGACTGTATTGAAGCATCTCGGAATGCAACATGATGGAGGTAAAGAACCTGAATATTATTGCACTTTGGGCGGTACCCACTTTTGACAAATGCTCTTCCAGATATTTTGCAAACATTAAAAAAAAAGACACGAGGAAGAATTTGTTTTTGTTTCGTACGGCGAGTTGCAATGATCTGGAACTTGCTGCCCAGGAGATGATCAATGATTGAAGAATTAGACGGGCAGCTCTTGCGGACAATAGACTGGCAGGACAGCGGGTAAATGAGATTTACTGGATTACTCTGCATTGACTCCATGGGTCAAATGGTCTTCAGCCGTGCTATATTGGCACTATGTCATAAAAAGGTACTTCGTAAACACAACATGTTCAGCTCTCGGTTCATCGCCACGATGTTGGAAGCTAATCAAAGGTGGGTTAATAGGGATTAGGAGCAGAAGTTGGCAGTTCAGCCCCTCGAGCCTGCTCTGCCATTCAATCAGATCATGACTGATCTCTTCCTGGTCTCAAATCCACCTCCCTGCCTGTACACCATAATCCCTTTAATTCGTGGCAGCACTGTGTTTAGCACTGTTGCTTCACAGAGAGTCCCAGATTCGATTCCCAGCTTGGGTCACTGTCTGTGTGGAGTCTGCACGTCCTCCCCGTGTCTGCGTGGGTTTCCTCCGGGTGCTCCGGTTTCCTCCCACAGTCCAAAGATGTGCAGGTTAGGTGGATTGGCCATGCTAAATTGCCCCTTAGTGTCCAAAATTGCCCTTAGTGTTGGATGGGGTTACTGGGTTATGGGGATAGGGTGGAGGTGTTAACCTTGGGTAGGTGCTCTTTCCAAGAGCCGGTGCACTCGATGGGCCGAATGGCCTCCTTCTGCACTGTAAATTCTAAGATAATCTTGTATGCCTCAATTAAGTCACCTCTTAACCTTCTTCTCTCTAACGAAAACAACCTCAAGTCCCTCAGCCTTTCCTCATAAGATCTTCCCTCCATACCAGGCAACATCCTGGTAAATCTCCTCTGCACCCTTTCCAATGCTTCCACATCCTTCCTATAATGCGGCGACCAGAACTGCACGCAATACTCCAAATGCGGTCGCACCAGAGTTTTGTACAACTGCAACATGACCTCATGGCTCCGGAACTCAATCCCTCTGCCAATAAAGGCCAACACACCATAGGCCTTCTTCACAACCCTACCAACCTGGGTGGCAACTTTCAGGGATCTATGTACATGGACACTGAGATCTCTCTGCTCACACACTACCAAGAATCTTACCATTAGCCCAGTACTCTGTCTTCCTGTTACTCCTTCCAAAATGAATCACCTCACACTTTTCTGCATTAAACTCCATTTACCACCTCTCAGCCCAGCTCTGCAGCTTATCTATGTCCCTCTGTAACTTGTAACATCCTTCTGCAGTGTCCACAACTCCACCGACTTCAGTGTCATCTGCAAATTTACTCACCCATCCTTCTACGCCCTCCTCCAGGTCATTTATAAAAATGTCAAACAGCAGTGGCCCCAAAACAGATCCTTGTGGCACACCACTCGTAACTGGACACCAGTCTGAACATTTCCCACCACCCACCACCCTCTGTCTTCTTCCAGCTAGCCAATTTCTGATCCAAACTGCTAAATCACCCCGAATCCCCAGCCTCCGTATTTTCTGCAATAGCCTACCGTGGGGAACCTTATCAAACGCTTCACTGAAATCCATATACACCACATCAACTGCTTTACCCTCGTCCACCTGTTTGGTCATCTTCGCAAAGAACTCAATAAGGTTTGTGAGGCACAACCTACCCTTCACAAAACCGTGTTGACTATCCCTAATCAAATTATTAGCCTTTCTGGCTGATTATAAATCCTATCTCTTATAAACCTTTCCAAGAATTTGCCCACAACAGAAGTAAGGCTCACTGGTCTATAGTTACCGGGGTTGTCTCTACTCCCCTTCTTGAACAAGGGGACAACATTTTCTATCCTCCAGTCTTCTGGCACTATTCCTGTAGACAATGACAACATAAAGATCAAAGCCAAAGGCTCAGCAATCTCCTCCCTAGCTTCCCAGAGAATCCTAGGATAAATCCCATCTGGCCCAGGGGCTTATCTATTTTCACACTTTCCAGAATTGCTAACACCTCCTCCTTATATACATCAAGCCCTTCTAGTCTAGTAGCCTGTATCTCAGTATTCTCCTCGACAACATTGTCTTCTTCCTGCGTGAATACTGACGAAAAATATTCATTTAGCACCTCTCCTATCTCCTCGGACTCCACGCACAACCTCCCACTACTGTCCTTGACTGGCCCTACTCTTACCCTAGTCATTCTGACATACCTATAGAAAGCTTTAGGGTTATCCTTGATCCTACCTGCCAAAGACTTCTCATGTCCCCTCCTAGCTCTTCTTAGCTCTCTCTTTAGGTCCTTCCTAGCTAACTTGTAACTCTCGAGCGCCCTAACTGAACCTTCATGTCTCAGCTTTACAGAAGCCTCCTTCTTCCTCTTGACAAGTGATTCAGCTACTTTAGTAAACCACGGTTCCCTCGCTCGACCACTTCCTCCCTGCCTGACAGGTACATACTTATCAAGGACACGCAATAGCTGTTCCTTGATCGAGTTCCACATTTCAATTGTGCCCCATCCCCTGCAGTTTGCTTCCCCATCCTATGCATCCTAAGTCTTGTCTAATCGCATCATAATTGCCTTTCCCCCAGCTATAACTCTTGCCTTGCGGTATATACTTATCCCTTGTCATCGATAAAGAAAACGTAACTGAATTGTGGTCACTATCACCAAAGTGCTCAACTACCTCCAAAGCTAGCACCTGTCCTGGTTCATTACCCTGTACCAAATCCAATACGGCCTTGCCTCTTGTTGGCCTATCTACATACTGAGAACGTGCAGACTCCGCACAGTGACCCAGCGGGTAATCGAACCTGAGGGAGAAAGAGAGCCCCGAGTTAAGATGTTTAAACTGAGGCCTCGTCGGCCCTCTCATCTAAATGCAAGGGTGACTTCGTCTCCGACCTAATTTCTACTGGGAGACAGCAATAAGAACAAAGAAAGGTACAGCACAGGAACAGGCCCTTCGGCCCTCCAAGTCTGCGCCGACCATACTGCCCGTCTAAACTAAAATCTTCCAGACTTCCTGGGCCCGTATCCCTCTATTCCCATCCTATTCATGTATTTGTCAAGATGCCCCTTAAATGTCACTATCGTCCCTGCTTCCACCACCTCCTCCGGCAGCGAGTTCCAGGCACCCACTACCCTCTGCGTAAAAAAACTTGCCTCGCACATCTCCTCTAAACCTTGCCCCTCGCACCTTAAACCTATGCCCCCGAGTAATTGACCCCTCTACCCTGGGGAAAAAGCCTCTGACTATCCACTCTGTCTGTGCCCCTCATAATTTTGTCGACCTCTATCAAGTCGCCCCTCAACTTGCATCGTTCCAGTGAGAACAAACCGAGTTTATTCAACTTCTAAACCTTCCACGAGAGGGCGCAGAGGAGATTCACCGGGGCGTTGCCTGGGCTGGGGCATTTCAGCTATGAAGAGAGCATGGAAAAGGCCATTCGGCCCATCACATCTGCACCAGTCAGAAACAACCACCTCACTATTCTAATCCCAGCAAGGGCACATGTAAATACTTCTTAAATATTATGAGGGTCGCTGCCCCAAGGAGAACATTTTCTTTCTGTCTCCTCTTATCTATGCCGCTCCTAAGTTTACACATCTCAATCAAGTCCCGCCCTCAGTCTCCTCTGCTCCAAGGCAGACAGCCCCAGTCTACCCAATCTCTCTTCATAGCTAAAAGTCTCCAATTTAGGCAACAGGTTGTTCTCCTTGGAGCAGAGAAGGCTGAGGGGTGACCTTACTGAGCTGTATAAAATTATGAGGGAGAGAGATAAGGCAGGGACTTTTCTCCTTAGTGGAGGGGTCAATAACCGGGAAGGGGGGGGGGGGGGGGTATCGATTTAAAGTGAAATGAAACTCGTCACATTCCCAGAGGACGATAGGCTGTACTCTCCTTTTGCAAGGGGGCTGACTGCTGGTGATTTAACCAGAGGGTCACCACGCCTCAGGTGAGGGGCAAGGGTGAGAAGGCGGGGCCTTCATGAATAACCCCAGCCTGTCGGTGGGCAGCACGGTAGCATGGTGGTTAGCATAAATGCTTCACAGCTCCAGGGTCCCAGGTTCGATTCCCGGCTGGGTCACTGTCTGTGCGGAGTCTGCACATCCTCCCCGTGTGTGCGTGGGTTTCCTCCGGGTGCTCCGGTTTCCTCCCACAGTCCAAAGATGTGCGGGTTAGGTGGATTGGCCAGGCTAAATTGCCCGTAGTGTCCTAAAAAGTAAGGTTAAGGGGGGGGTTGTTGGGTTACGGGTATAGGGTGGATACATGGGTTTGAGTAGGGTGATCATGGCTCGGCACAACATTGAGGGCCGAAGGGCCTGTTCTGTGCTGTACTGTTCTATGTTCTATGTCTGGGAATAGAATCCGCAACATGAACTAGCTGTCCAGCCAACTGACCTCCCTGTTTAGCAGGAGATTGGGAGGGGATTTTGAGGAAAAGGGTTTTCACCCAGAGGGTGCTGGAACTCGCTGCCTGAAAGGGTGGGAGAGGCGCAAACCCTCGCGACCATTAAGAAGTGCTGAGATGAGCACTTGAAACACCAGAGCAGACAAGGTGTGGTAAACCACTGTTAGTGTATTATGTGTATTGTGGTAAACGGTTACTGTATTACATGTATTGTGGTAAACCACTGCCCGATGGCTCCGCCTCCCCTCGGGTTCGGTATAAAGGTGGCTGACCTCCGGCCCTGTCCCAGTTCGGGATCAGAGGTCAGGAGGCTTTCTGTTCAGCTTATTAAAGCCTCAGTTTCGTTCACTACTCGTCTTAATTGTGGTGCATCACAAGGCTACGGACCAAGTGCTGGAAAATGGGATTAGGATAGGTGGTTGGCGGCCGGCACAGACGTGATGGGCCGAGGGGTCACTTTCCGTACTGTAAAACCCCATGACTTTAACTCACGAGACAGCTGGAGGTACACTACCTACAGAGGCCAAGTCCAATCAGCTCCGCTCTGCAACAAACCAAGTTGTACGATCCTGGAATAGTTCTTATGCTAATGGTGCCTGAGACTGAATGAGACAATGGTGCAGTGGTAATGTCGCTGGGCTTGAAAACTCAGGCTAAGGAGGCCGGTTCAAATCCCACCATGGTGGAATTTAAATTCCAGG
>NC_052170.1:19768285-19807683 GCF_902713615.1 Scyliorhinus canicula | reverse complement strand
CCCCACCCCTCCCCATCCCCCTCCCTCCCCTCCCCACCCCCTCCCCACCCCTCCCCTCCCCTCCCCACCCCTCCCCACCCCTCCCCTCCCCACCCCTCCCCACCCCTCCCCTCCCCTCCCCACGGCTCCTACCTGGCGGCCGGCAGTTGGTGGTCATGGTGCCACCGGGCTGGAATCTCCACCCGGTCTCTCTGCCGCCGGAGCCTCACTCAGGCCGCCCGGTCCAGGAGTGCAAAACAAGGGCCGCCATTACCGCCTGACCGCCCATAGCCCCGCCTCCGGACCCGCCCATTGCCCCGCCTCCGGTCCCGTCTCAAAGCTCCGCCCCCGGACCCGCCCATAGCCCCGCCTCCGGACCCGCTCAGAACCCCGCCTCCGGTCCCGTCTCATAGCTCCGCCCCCGGACCCGCCCATTGCCCCGCCCCCGGACCCGCTCAGGGTCCCGTCTCATAGCTCCGCCCCCGGACCCGCCCATTGCCCCGCCCCCGGACCCGCCCATTGCCCCGCCCCCGGACCCGCCCATTGCCCCGCCCGTAGCCCCGGACCCGCCCGTAGCCCCGCCTCCGGTCCCGTCTCATAGCTCCGCCCCCGGACCCGCCCATTGCCCCGCCCCCGGACCCGCCCATTGCCCCGCCCGTAGCTCCGCCCCCGGACCCGCCCGTTGCCCCGACCCCGGACCCGCCCTTAACCCCGCCTCCGGTCCCGTCTCATAGCTCCGCCCCCGAACTCGCCCATTGCCCCGCCCGTAGCTCCGCCCCCGAACTCGCCCATTGCCCCGCCCTTAGCCCCGCCCCCGGCACATGCCCTCCGCCCCGCTCCCGGCCCTGCCCACAGCTCACTTAGCCCCGGCCCGGCCCATAGCCCCGCCTCTGGCCCCGCCCCCGCAGCCCGGCCACCCCGCCCACAGCCCCGCCCCCAACCAGCCCCGCCCAGCCAGCTGTCAATCAAAGCTACTCGCAGGCCCTGTCCATTCACTAGGCCCCATCTTGCAGCAGCTCAAACACATCATTTAGTTAATAATAAAACACATAATGGGGCAACACAAGGTGTAACTACATAAGCATTGGCATCATTGAAGCATACAGGGTGTAGCGTTAATGAGGTCAGTCAATAAGAGGGTCGTTTCGGAGTCTGGTGACAGTGGGGAAGAAGCTGTTTTTGAGTCTGTTCGTCCGTGTTCTCAGACTTCTGTATCTCCTGCCTGATGGAAGAAGTTGGAAGAGTGAGTAAGCCGGGTGGGAGGGATCCTTGATTATGCTGCCTGCTTTCCCCCGGCAGCGGGAGGTGTAGATGGAATCAATGGATGGGAGGCAGGTTCGTGTGACGGACTGGGCGATGTTCACGACTCTCTGAAGTTCCTTGCGGTCCTGGGCCGAGCAGTTGCCATACCCAGGCTGTGATGCAGCCCGAGAGGATGCTTTCTATGCTGCATCTGTAAACGTTGGTAAGGGTTAATGCGGACATGCCATTGGGCTACAATATATTTAGAGGTTCCCTCCGCAATTCAGGATCAAACCCACACAAACTGGCACCATGCTACGAGGACAGTCCGCTGAAGAGCCCAACCCACACCTGGGCACGGCACAAACACAGGGTTAAAATACACAACTCTATACCTGGCGCGCTGATCTATTGGCTATCATGGCCGTGCAAAATCTATCATACAGCTGGTAGTGCCACACAACACGATGGAGGGTATCCTCAATGTGAAGACGGAACTTTGTCTCCACAACGACTGTGTGGTGGTCACTTCCACCGATACCGTCATGGACAGATCCATCTGCAGCAGCAGGTTGGGGAGGAGGAAGTCAAGTATGTTTTTCCCTCTTGTTGGTTCCCACACCACCTGCTGCAGTCCCAGTCTAGCAGCTGCGTCCTTTACGACCCGGACACTCCGGCCTGTGGTGGTACTACCCAGCCACTCTTGGTGATGGACATTGAAGTCTCCCATCCAGAGTATATTCTGAGCCCTTACCACCCTCAGTACTTCCTCCAAGTGGTGTTCAACATGGAGAAGCACTGATTCATCAGGTGATGGTGGCCGGTACGTGATAATCAAGTACTTCCGAGGCTTCCTTGCCCATGTTTAACCTGAAGCCATGAGACTGCATCGGGTCCAGAGTCGATGTTGAGGATTCCCAGGGTAACTCTCCTGACTGTATACCACTGTGCCCCTGCCATCTCTGCTGGGTCTGTCCTGCCAGTGAGACAGGACATACCCAGGAATGGTGATAGTAGTATCTGGGACATTGTCTGTAAGGTATGATTCTGTGAGTATGACTATGTCAGGCTGTTGCTTAACTAGCCTGTGAGACAGCTCTCCCAACTTGTAGCACCGAGAGGTCGAGGCGATTTAATCCTTCCTAGTCTCGCCTTTCGTGTTGGCAGGTGTGTTCTGTTTTAAATTCAAGCTAAAAGGGCAGCACGGTGGCCTAGTGGTTAGCACAACCGCCTCACGGCACTGAGGTCCCAGGTTCGATCCCGGCTCTGGGTCACTGTCCGTGTGGAGTTTGCACATTCTCCCCGTGTCTGCGTGGGTTTCGCCCCCACAACCCAAAAAAAAAACGTGCAAGCTAGGTGGATTGGCCACGCTAAATTGCCCCTTAATTGGAAAAATGATTGGGTACACTAAATTTATTTTAAAAATAAAAATAAATAAATAAATAAATTCAAGCTGAATACCGCAGATGCTGGAAATCTGAAATGAAAAGAGGAAGAGCTGGATAAACACAACAGGTCTGGCAGCCTCTGTGGGGAGAGAAACAGAGTGATCGTTTTGGGCCCTATGTGATGCACTTTATACTATTGAAAAGGGGTGGAACACGTGGAGAGAAGTAAAACGTCAGGGATAGGTGGGAGTTTTGGAAAGATTTGTCAAAGACGTTATGGCCACACGGCAAAGGGAATGTTCATGATAGTGTTAAAGACTGAGGTAGGTGTTAGTAGTGGCATAAATGTCAGATAGCAGTGCTAATAGCAGAACAAGGGGTCAGCGCTCTCTGAAAGAGAGAGCCATATGGACTCCAAACATTTTTTTCCAATTAAGGGGCAATTTAGCACGGCCAATTCACCTATCCTTTTGGGTTGTGGGGGGGGGGGGGGGGGTGAGAGCGACAGAGACACGGGGAGAATGTGAAACCTCCACGCTGATAGTGACCTGGCGCCGGGATAGAACCCGGGTCCTCGGCTTCGTGAGGCAGCAGTGCTAACCACTGTGCCGCCCTACAGACTCGAAGCATTAACTCTGTTTCTCTCTCCACAGCTACTGCCAAGCCTAGTTTGCCAACTGTGATTAAATGCATTCCTGGAGGCTGCACCACATGACTTGCTCCCTCACCAGGCAGCCAACACAACCATCCTTGTGACACACTGCCTTCCTACTCCAATTGAAAAGCAAAAAGACTCATTGCTTAACTATCAGCTAAACAGCATACTTCCCATTTTCAATCCTTTAAAATTTGGTAAAGAGAAATGTTCCAAGAAATCTTTTTTAATGTCCGATGAATTTCTCCTTACACAGTGGTATGTGTGCTCCGTTGAAGAGTCACATGGACAGACGGCACAGTGGTTAACACTGCTGCCCCATAGCGCCAGGGTCCCAGGTTCGATTCCGACTTTGGGTCACTGTCTGTGTGGAGTTTGCACTTAAAAGTACCCAATTCATTTTTTCCAATTAAGCGGCAATTTAGCGTGGCCAATCCACCTGCCCTGCACATCTTTGGGTTGTGGGGGCAAAACCCACGCAGACACGGGGAGAATGTGCAAACTCCACACGGACAGTGACCCAGAGCCGGGATCGAATCTGGGAACCCGACGCCGTGAGGCAGCAGTGCTAACCACTACGCCCCGTGCTGCCCCTTCTTCCCGTGTCTGCGTGCGTTTCCTCCGGGCGCTCCGGTTTCCTCCCACAAATCCTGAAAGACGTGCTGTTAGGTCATTTGGACATTCTGAATTTACCCTCTGTACCCGAACAGGCGCCGGAATGTGGCGACTAGGAGGTTTTCACAGTAACTTCGTTGCAGTGTAATGTAAACCGACTTGTGACAATAATAAAGATTATTATTATTAGATAGATTGGCCACGCTAAATTGCCCCTTGTTGTCCAACGATTCGGTGGAGTTACGGGGATAAGGCGGGGAAGTGGGCCTAGATAGAGAGCTCGTTCGAAGGGGCGGTGCTGACTCGATGGGCCGAATGGCCTCCTTCTGCACTGGTCGAGATTCTATGATTCCTACGACTCGAAACATTAACTCCTGTTTCCTGCTCCTCAGATGTTGTCAGACCTGCTGCCTTTTCCCCGCATTTTTGTGTTTTTTAAATTTCCAGCAGTATTCATCCCGGAGATCGATCTTCAATCCCTGGAAACTCCTGGCTCGTCCTGGGAGGTTGGCAACCAGAGCATGAAAGTAACAGTTTGAGTTTTCCTGAGTCAGAAAGTTAATCACATTTCGATGCGATTATCAGGATTTCTACTTGTGTGACCATCAGAGGTGAATAGGAACAATGGACAGAGACATCAACATCCCATGTCAGGTGCGAGTATCAGGAAAGTAGCAGAACAATGGAAGCCCTCGAGCAGTATCACTTAACTTAGTGCTCCACAACTATTTTCTCACCCTGACCTCATTTAACGTCTTGACGAGTGCCGTGACCCCTCAGTTGCTTTTTTTTGCAACAGGAATCCAGAGGTCCCAAGGGCCCAAAGGTCGGTCAGCTCGGGTTTTAAAGATGCCTCGCGTTTAAAAGGGCCTCCGAGCCGTTAAAGTTCAGCCGGAGCTCCCTGACAGCCGTTACGTCTCAGGAGTTCGGAGCTTGCACAACCCCCGAATCGCGTCTCACGAAGGGCAGCACGGTGGCGCAGTGGTTAGCACTGCTGCCTGCGGCGCCGAGGTCCCAGGTTCGAATCCCGGCTCTGGGTCACTGTCCGTGTGGAGTTTGCCCATTCTCCCCGTGTCTGCGTGGGTTTCACCCCCACAACCCGAAGATGTGCAGGGTAGGTGGACTGGCCACGCTAAATTGCCCCTTAATTGGTAAAAATAATTGGGTACTCTAAATTTATAAAAAATAAAAAAAATCACGTCTCACAACCCCACTGGGCAGCACGGTAGCACAGTGGTTAGCACCGTGGTTTCACAGCGCCAGAGTCCCGGGTTCGATTCCCGGCTTGGGTCACTGTCTGCGTGGAGCCTGAACGTTCTCCCCCGTGTCTGCGTGGGTTTCCTCCGGGTGCTCCGGTTTCCTCCCACAAGTCCCGAAAGACGTGTTTGTTACGTGGATTGGACATTCTGAATTCTCCCTCTGTGTGCCCGAACAGACGCCGGAGTGTGGCGACCGGGGGATTTTCGCAGTAACAGTATAAACCTGACCCCATTTCCATTTCTCTCCGGCTTTGTCACAGAGTCATCCGGGCTCGAAACGTTAGCTCCCTTCTCTCTCCACAGATGCCGCCAGACCTGCTGAGACGGTCCAGCATTTTGTGTTCTTGTTTCGGATTCCAGCATCCGCAGTATCGTCACATTTTGGAAAGCCGTAGCTTAACGAGTTGAAATTGTCATCCTTCTCCCATTAACTGCTTAACTGTACAACCATCAAGACGGCCATTACGTCAAGTGCGGAGGTCGAGTGTGAAGGAATTCGCTTCAATATGCATTCTGGGAATTATTTAGTCTGACTGACACGGAAAAGATATACAAGTTATCGGGGAACTGATGCACTATCAATGACCACAAAGACGAGAGTAGTGAAATAATCGAGGCTTTATTGAGCAAGGATGTTGTGCCTCCTGTAGCTGCCACCAGAATGGCTGCAGCACCGGCGAGCACACACATTTATACTCCGCCTACTGGGCAGAGCCAGCAGGCAGGGATTTACCCATGTATCTCTACTATACGTGTCTTACCGTAATACACATAATACTGCTAGTGGTGACTACCACATTCACCCCCTGTTAACAAAAGAGTCCGGCGGGGGTGGTGGAAAGAATTACAAGTTCAGTCTGTTGGGGGCCTTGACCCTCCTCCGCGATCGCCTCAGTCCTGGTGGTGATGCGGGCACCGACTTGGTCACCTGCGACTCCGGGAGCGTGTTGTCTCGTCTTCGTCAACCCTGAGTGGGACCAATGGGAGGACGGATCCTCCTGGGGCGGGGGCTGCGGTGAGGTTTGCTGGGGGGAGGGCGAGGGAGGGGTCAATGAGGCAACCAGAGGGGGGTGGGTGGTGTCAGGTCGGAGGCCATGGGTGGGGATCCAGCGGGTGCCAGGTCCCGGAGTGAGACTGTGGGCTGGCGCTCGTCGGGGTGCGCCACGTAGGCGTGCTGCGGGTTCGCGTGTAGGAGGTGGACTCTTTCGACCAAAGGGTCCGACTAATGGGTCCGCACATGCTTGCGAAGGAGGACGGGTCCACGTTGGGAGCGTGACCCCGGAGGTGGACTTCCTGGGGAAGGCAAAGAGGCGTTCATGAGGGGTCTCGTTAGTCGCGGTGCAGAGGAGCGATCGGATGGAGTGGAGGGCATCGGGGAGGACCTCTTGCCAGCGGGAGACCGGGAGAGTTTTAGACCGCAGGGCCAGCAGGACGGCCCTCCAGACCGTCCCATTCTCCCTCTCCACCTGCCCGTTTCCCCGGGGGTTGTAGCTGGTCGTCCTGCCCGAGGCAATGCCCTTGCTGAGCAGGTACTGGCGCAGCTCATCACTCATAAAAGACGGTCGCTGTGGACATAGGTGGAGAAACCAAACAGTGTGAAGCTGCTGTGCAGGGCTTTAATGACCGTGGCAGAAGTCATATCGGGGCATGGGGATGGCGAAGGGGAATCTGGAGTGTTCATCGACCACGTTCAGCAAGTATGTGTTGCGGTCGGTGGAGGGGAGGGGCCCTTTGAGGTCCACGCTGAGGCGCTCAACGGGGCGGATAGGCCTTCACCAGGTGCGCTCGATATGGCCGTTAGAAGTGCGGCTTGCACCCTGCGCAGACCTGGCAGTCTCTGGTGACGGTCCTTACCTCCTCAATGGAGTAGGGCAGGTTGCGGGCCTTGATGAAATGGAAGAACCGGGTGGCAGAGGTCATAGTGGAGAGCCCGGAGTCGGTCCACTTGTGCGTTGGCACATATACCTCGGGAGAGGGCATCAGGGGACTCGTTGAGCTTCCCCGGGCGATATAAAATCGCGTAATTATAGGTGGAGAGCTCGATCCTCCACCTCAAGATCTTGTTGTTTTTGATCTTGCCCCGCTGTGTGTTATTGAACATGAAGGCAACCGATTGATGGTCACCGAGGAGAGTGAATCTCCTGCTGGCCAGGTAATGCCTCCAATGCCGCACAGCTTCTACAATGGCTTGGGACTCCTTTTCGACAGAGGAGTGCCGAATGTCGGAGGCATGGAGGGTGCAGGTGACTACCACAGGAACCGCTCTCTAAGGGTAGAACTGGTTGGCACTCGAAAGGAATGCTACCTTACAAAAAACAAAGAAAAGTACAGCACAAAGAACATAGAACATTAGAGCGCAGTACAGGCCCTTCAGCCCTCGATGTTGCGCCGACCTGTGAAACCATCTAAAGCCCTTATCATCCATATGTCTATCCAATGACCATTTAAATGCCCTTAATGTTGGCGAGTCCACTACTGTTGCAGGCAGGGCATTCCACGCCCTTACTACTCTCTGAGTAAAGAACCTACCTCTGACATCTGTCCTATATCTATCTCCCCTCAATTTAAAGCTATGCCCCCTCGTGCTAGACATCACCATCCGAGGAAAAAGCCGCTCACTATCCACCCTATCTAATCCTCTGATCATCACGGTAGCATTGAGGATAGCACAATTGCTTCACAGCTCCAGGGTCCCAGGTTCGATTCCGGCTTGGGTCACTGTCTGTGCGGAGTCTGCACGTCCTCCCCGTGTCTGCGTGGGTTTCCTCCGGGTGCTCCGGTTTCCTCCCACAGTCCAAAGATGTGCATGTTAGGTGGATTGGCCATGCTAAATTGCCCCTTAGTGTCCAAAATTGCCCTTAGTGTTGGATGGGGTTACTGGGTTATGGGGATAGGGTGGAGGTGTTAACCTTGGGTAGGGTGCTCTTTCCAAGAGCCGGTGCACTCGATGGGCCGAATGGCCTCCTTCTGCACTGTAAATTCTATGATAATCTTGTATGCCTCAATTAAGTCACCTCTTAACCTTTTTCTCTTTAACGAAAACAACCTTAAGTCCCTCAGCCTTTCCTCATAAGATCTTCCCTCCATACCAGGCAACATCCTGGTAAATCTCCTCTGCACCCGTTCCAAAGCTTCCACGTCCTTTCTATAATGCAGCGACCAGAACTGCACGCAATACTCCAAATGCGGCCGCACCAGAGTTTTGTACAGCTGCAACATGACCTCATGGCTCCGAAACTCAATTCCTCTGCCAATAAAGGCCAACACACTGTACGCCTTCTTAACAACCCTATCAACCTGGATGGCAACTTTCAGGGATCTATGTACATGGACCCTGAGATGTCTCTGCTCACACACTACCAAGAATCTTACCATTAGCCCAGTACTCTGTCTTCCTGTTACTCCTTCCAAAATGAATCACCTCACACTTTTCTGCATTAAACTCCATTTGCCACCTCTCAGCCCAGCTCTGCAGCTTATCTATGTCCCTCTGTAACTTGTAACATCCTTCTGCAGTGTCCACAACTCCACCGACTTCAGTGTCATCTGCAAATTTACTCACCCATCCTTCTGTGCCCTCCTCCAGGTCATTTATAAAAATGTCAAACAGCAGTGGCCCCAAAACAGATCCTTGTGGCACACCACTTGTAACTGGACACCAGTCTGAACATTTCCCATCACCCACCACCCTCTGTCTTCTTCCAGCTAGCCAATTTCTGATCCAAACTGCTAAATCACCCCGAATCCCATGCCTCCGTATTTTCTGCAATAGCCTACCGTGGGGAACCTTATCAAACGCTTCACTGAAATCCATATACACCACATCAACTGCTTTACCCTCGTCCACCTGTTTGGTCATCTTCGCAAAGAACTCAATAAGGTTTGTGAGGCACAACCTACCCTTCACAAAACCGTGTTGACTATCCCTAATCAAATTATTAGCCTTTCTGGCTGATTATAAATCCTATCTCTTATAAACCTTTCCAAGAATTTGCCCACAACAGAAGTAAGGCTCACTGGTCTATAGTTACCGGGGTTATCTCTACTCCCCTTCTTGAACAAGGGGACAACATTTGCTATCCTCCAGTCTTCTGGCACTATTCCTGTAGACAATGACGACATAAAGATCAAAGCCAAAGGCTCAGCAATCTCCTCCCTGGCTTCCCAGAGAATCCTAGGATAAATCCTATTTGGCCCAGGGGCTTATCTATTTTCACACTTTCCAGAATTGCTAACACCTCCTCCTTATATACATCAAGCCCTTCTAGTCTAGTAGCCTGTATCTCAGTATTCTCCTCGACAACATTGTCTTCTTCCTGCGTGAATACTGACGAAAAATATTCATTTCGCACCTCTCCTATCTCCTCGGACTCCACGCACAACCTCCCACTACTGTCCTTGACTGGCCCTACTCTTACCCTAGTCATTCTTTTATTCCTGACATACCTATAGAAAGCTTTAGGGTTATCCTTGATCCTACCTGCCAAAGACTTCTCATGTCCCCTCCTAGCTCTTCTTAGCTCTCTCTTTAGGTCCTTCCTAGCTAACTTGTAACTCTCGAGCGCCCTAACTGAACCTTCATGTCTCAGCTTTACAGAAGCCTCCTTCTTCCTCTTGACAAGTGATTCAGCTACTTTAGTAAACCACGGTTCCCTCGCTCGACCACTTCCTCCCTGCCTGACAGGTACATACTTATCAAGGACACGCAATAGCTGTTCCTTGATCGAGTTCCACATTTCAATTGTGCCCCATCCCCTGCAGTTTGCTTCCCCATCCTATGCATCCTAAGTCTTGTCTAATCGCATCATAATTGCCTTTCCCCCAGCTATAACTCTTGCCTTGCGGTGTATACTTATCCCTTGCCATCGATAAAGAAAACGTAACTGAATTGTGGTCAATCTACATACTGAGAACGTGCAGACTCCGCACAGTGACCCAGCGGGGAATCGAACCCGAGGGGGAAAGAGAGCCCCGAGTTAAGATGTTTAAACTGAGGCCTCGTCGGCCCTCTCATCTAAATGCAAGGGTGACTTCGTCTCCAACCTAATTTCTACTGGGAGACAGCAATAAGAACAAAGAACAAAGAAAAGTACAGCACAGGAACAGGCCCCTTCGGCCCTCCAAGCCTGCGCCGACCATGCTGCCCGTCTAAACTAAAATCTTCTACACTTCCTGGGTCCGTATCCCTCTATTCCCATCCTATTCATGTATTTGTCA
The DNA here is from genome assembly GCF_902713615.1 of Scyliorhinus canicula. NCBI lineage: Eukaryota > Metazoa > Chordata > Chondrichthyes > Carcharhiniformes > Scyliorhinidae > Scyliorhinus > Scyliorhinus canicula. The sequence goes on along the minus strand of NC_052170.1, from coordinate 19,797,328 downwards.
AGATGCCCCTTAAATGTCACTATCGTCCCTGCTTCCACCACCTCCTCCGGCAGCGAGTTCCAGGCACCCATTACCCTCTGTGTAAAAAACCTGCCTCGTACATCTCCTCTAAACCTTGCCCCTCGCACCTTAAACCTATGCCCCCGAGTAATTGACCCCTCTACCCTGGGGAAAAAGCCTCTGACTATCCACTCTGTCTGTGCCCCTCATAATTTTGTCGACCTCTTATCAGGTCGCCCCTCAACCCCCGTCGTTCCAGTGAGAACAAACCGAGTTTATTCAACTTCTAAACCTTCCACGAGAGGGCGCAGAGGAGATTCACCGGGGCGTTGCCTGGGCTGGGGCATTTCAGCTATGAAGAGAGCACGGAAAAGGCCATTCGGCCCATCACATCTGCGCCAGTCAGAAACAACCACCTCACTATTCTAATCCCAGCAAGTGCACATGTAAATACTTCTTAAATATTATGAGGGTCGCTGCCCCAAGGAGAACATTTTCTTTCTGTCTCCTCTTGTCTATGCCGCTCCTAAGTTTACACATCTCAATCAAGTCCCGCCCTCAGTCTCCTCTGCTCCAAGGCAGACAGCCCCAGTCTACCCAATCTCTCTTCATAGCTAAAAGCCTCCAATTTAGGCAACAGGTTGTTCTCCTTGGAGCAGAGAAGGCTGAGGGGTGACCTTACTGAGCTGTATAAAATTATGAGGGAGAGAGATAAGGCAGGGACTTTTCTCCTTAGTGGAGGGGTCAATAACCGGGAAGGGGGGAGGGGGTATCGATTTAAAGTGAAATGAAACTCGTCACATTCCCAGAGGACCATAGGCTGTACTCTCCTTTTGCAAGGGAGCTGACTGCTGGTGATTTAGCCAGAGGGTCACCACGCCTCAGGCGAGGGGCAAGGGTGAGAAGGCGGGGCCTTCATGAATAACCCCAGCCTGTCGGTGGGCAGCACGGTAGCATGGTGGTTAGCATAAATGCTTCACAGCTCCAGGGTCCCAGGTTCGATTCCCGGCTGGGTCACTGTCTGTGCGGAGTCTGCACGTCCTCCCCGTGTGTGCGTGGGTTTCCTCCGGGTGCTCCGGTTTCCTCCCACAGTCCAAAGATGTGCGGGTTAGGTGGATTGGCCATGCTAAATTGCCCGTAGTGTCCTAAAAAGTAAGGTTAAGGGGGGGGGGGTTTTTGGGTTACGGGTATAGGGTGGATACGTGGGTTTGAGTAGGGTGATCATGGCTCGGCACAACATCGAGGGCCGAAGGGCCTGTTCTGTGCTGTACTGTTCTATGTTCTATGTCTGGGAATAGAATCCGCAACATGAACTAGCTGTCCAGCCAACTGACCTCCCTGTTTAGCAGGAGATTGGGAGGGGATTTTGAGGAAAAGGGTTTTCACCCAGAGGGTGCTGGGAATCGGGAACTCGCTGCCTGAAAGGGTGGGAGAGGCGCAAACCCTCGCGACCATTAAGAAGTGCTGAGATGAGCACTTGAAACACCAGAGCAGACAAGGTGTGGTAAACCACTGTTAGTGTATTATATGTATTGTGGTAAACGGTTACTGTATTACATGTGTTGTGGTAAACCACTGCCCGATGGCTCCGCCTCCCCTCGGGCTCGGTATAAAGGTGGCTGACCTCCGGCCCTGTCCCAGTTCGGGATCAGAGGCCAGGAGGCTTTCTGTTCAGCTTATTAAAGCCTCAGTTTCGTTCACTACTCGTCTTAATTGTGGCACATCACAAGGCTACGGACCAAGTGCTGGAAAATGGGATTAGGATAGGTGGTTGGTGGCCGGCACAGACGTGATGGGCCGAAGGGTCTCTTTCTGTACTGTAAAACCCCATGACTTTAACTCACGAGACAGCTGGAGGTACACTACCTACAGAGGCCAAGTCCAATCAGCTCCGCTCTGCAACAAACCAAGTTGTACGATCCTGAAATAGTTCTTATGCTAATGGTGCCTGAGACTGAATGAGACAATGGTGCAGTGGGCACTGGTGCAGTATATCGCTGGGCTCGAAAACTCAGGCTAATGCTCTGAGGAGGCCGGTTCAAATCCCACCACGGTGGAATTTAAATTCCAGGAACGGCACGGTGGCACAGTGCTTAGCACTGCTGCCTTGCAGCGCCAGGGACCCGGGTTCAATCCCAGCCTTGGGTGACTGTCCGCGTGGAGTCGACACGTTCTCCTTGTATCCGTGTGGGTTCCCTCCGGGTGCTCCGGCTTCCCCCCACAGTCCAAAGATGTGCAGGGTTAGGTGGATTGGCCATGATCAATTGCCCCTTCGTGTCCAAAACGTTCGGTGGGGTTGCGGGGATGGAGTGGAGGAGTGGGCCTAGATAGGGTGTTCTTTTGCAGACTCGATGGGCTGAATGGTCTCCTTCCGCATTATCGGGATTCTATGAGGTTTGTATCCGTTGGAGCTTAGCAAAGTAAGAGGCAACATGGTGGAAACATATCAAATCTGAGGGGGTATTGACAGGGTGGATGTGGAAGGGATGTTTCCTCTTGTGGGAGAATCTCGAATCAGAGGGTCACTGTTGAAAAATAAGGGGTGGAGCTGAGAACAAAAAAATCTTTCAGAGGGTCGAGAGGCTCTTCCTCGAAACGTGGTGGAAACATTGAATATCTTTGATGGATGAATTTTGTTTATTGTCACGTACCGAGGTACAGTGAAAAGTATTTTCCTGCGAGCAGCTCAAACAGATTGTTTAGTACATGAAAAGAAAATCAAATAAGAATACATAATAGGGCAACAGAAGGTACACAATGTAACATAAACACCGGCATCGGGTGAAGCATACAGGAGTGTAGTGTTAATCAGGGCAGTCCATAAGCGGGTCGTTTAGGAGTCTGGGAACAGCGGGGAAGAAGCTGGAAAAATATGAAAAAGAACTGAACCACACTTTTAAGTTGGAGACGTTGGCGAGGACTCGTCTGGACCAGTTTTTCCCCCCCCCCAAGTGAGGCGGGAAACATCATTTTGAGAAAATCGCTGATGAGCTTGGAAGCGAAAAGTCTAAATTGAAACGCCGTCGTCTCTGGTGATAAGGTACTTCCTCTGAAACGATAACGTTGCACGTCACCTCTGTCGTTGTCAAACCCAAAGGGTAAAATTGGGAAGGGGCCGAAGGGCAGGTACCAATAGAATTCAGAACGAAATGTTTGAAACCTAATTTGCTTTCATTTTGGTCAGAAAAGTTTTCGTTTACGCAAAAAAAAAACCTTTAAAAAAGAGCAACGCGATCGCGCGCAGATGTGGAGATTACTCCAGCAAAGTTTTTTCTTGCGTTTGTTTATAAATTTAAAGAATCCAATTCGTGTTTTTCCAATTAAGGGGCAATTTAGCGTGGTCATGATGGGGTGTAGATTAAATTGTTATTGATCTAGGACAAAGGTTCGGCACAACATCATGGGCCGAAGGGCCTGTTCTGTGCTGCATTTTTCTATGTTCTTTGTTAATCCACCTACCCTGCACATCTTTGGGTTGTGGGGGGTGAGACCCACGCAGACACGGGGAGAATGTGAAAACTCCACAGTGACCCGGGGTCAGGGTCGAACCCGTGTCCTCGACGGCGTGAGGCAGCAGTGCTAACCACTGCACCACAGTGCCGCTTGACGCCAACAAAGTGAACCCGTTTTGCCGATTGCTTTTTCATTCATTCACTCCAACACTGCCACATTGCTGAATGTAAATTTATATATTTGGCATTGTTAACTTCTAGATCCGGATTGATCGCGATTCGTGGTGTGGAGATGCCGGCGTTGCGCTGGGGTGAGCACAGTAAGAACTCTTACAACACCAGGTTAAAGCCCAACAGGTTTGTTCTGAATCACTAGCTTTCGGAGCACTGCTCCTTCCTCGGGTGAATCTGGTTAACCAGCTGGGCAGAGCAAAAGGGATTCTTTATGTTTTTTTTAGCCAAAAGGTGGCGATGCTGTTCAGCTTTTATAGAATCCCTACAGTCCATCGTGTCTGCACTAGCCCTTCGAAAGAGCATCCTACCCAGGCCCACTCCCCTGCCCACCCCGTAACCGAACCAGCATATCTGTGGACGCTAGAGGGCAATTTACCACGGCCAATGCACCTAACCTGCATATCTTTTGGACTGTGGGAGGAAACCGGAGCACCCGGAGGAAACCCACGCAGACAGGGGGAGAACGTACAGACTCCACACAGTCACCAAGGCTGGAATTGAACCCGGGTCCCTGGCGCCATGAGGCAGCCGTGCTAACCATCGAGCCCCCTCCCCCCGCTTTGTGAGATGGGCGCAGCAAGAAATCCAGCAGATTTGAGAATTACAACACAGCATGGTGACAACTTGGGACTAAATTGTGGAACTTTGGGCTCAACCCATTTATTATCACGCAAGACAAAATGCTCGAGAACAGGCCGCACAGCGGCAGCTGCCCCAGGGACCCGGTTCAATTCCAGCCTTGGGTGAATGTGCGGAGTCTGCACGTTCTCCCCGTGTCTGCGTGGGTTTCCTCCGGGTGCTCCGGTTTCCTCCCACAGTCCAAAAATGCGAGTGGCAGGTACTGGAAGTTAATCCAACCCGATTGCCAGCACTTTGGCCTCTGGTGCAGGAGCACTATTTAAAACCCCCACACCTGGCCATAATCGTTCCTGAAATTGGAGTTGAAAGAGGAAATGGATTGGAGTTGCTCACAGAGGGAGATTTACCTGAGGTTTAAACGCATAATCACATTAAGTAGGTCAGCATCTGAAATAAAAAGACGATGAAGATTCCAACCAGTCTGGTACAAGGACGTAACCCTACGACTCAACTGCCTCAGCCCTTTCAGCTGCTCACAGCCCTGCTACATAGGGCGGCACGGGGGTGCCTCACAGCGCCAGGAACCCGGGTTCAATTCCAGCCTCGGGTCACTGTCTGTGTGGAGTTTGCACGTTCTCCCCGTGTCTGCGTGGGTTTCCTCCGGGAGCTCCGGTTTCCTCCCACAGTCCAAAGATGTGCAGGTTAGGTGGATTGGCCAGGCTAAATTGCCCCTTGGTACCCAAAAAAAGGGTAGGTGTGGTTACTGGGGGCGTGGGCCTAGGTAAGGTGCTCTTTCAGAGGGTCGGTGTAGACTCGATGGGCCGAATGGCCTCTTTCCGCAGTTATTCTATATGCTCAACACTTTCACATTTTGTTTCCATTTGAGATATTTTACAAACATTTGCTTGTTGGTACGGAACCTTGAACGTGACTGAAAAGAGTCATGTTGTCGAAATTTTTTGACTCATCAGGTCAAATGCAAGAATACCAAATTTCAAACAATCGCAAGATTTTGTACTACGGGTGGAAGAGAGTGTGGATTGGTTGGCAAGTTGACTCCGATTGGCCAATGCCCGGTAGCCTAATTGCCAACCAAAGAGACGATAGTTAACGTTCCAGGGTCAGTGAGCCTTTCAGCAGGTCTGGGAAAAGCTGGAAACGGAATGGGGTGAAAGGAGCGAGGGTTGGAAAAAGAACAAAAGAGAAGGTCGGTGATCAGGTGGAAGACATGAGCGATTAAATAAAAAAAGCATTGGGGCAGCAAGGAGAAACGAAGCGGTAATGGGACAAGTGGAGAGAGACAAAAGATATGTCCAGAGAACATCTCACGGTGTTAGAATCACAGCTTGGGAGAACAGTTAGCCAAAGACAGTTTAGCTCAGTTGGCTGGATGGTAATGCAGGGCGAGGCCAACAGCACGGGTTCAATTCCCGCACCGCCTGTGGTTATCCATGAAGGCCCCACCTTCTCAATCTTGCCCCTCGCCTGAGGGGTGGTGACCCTCAGATTAAATCACCACCAGTCAGCTCTTCCTCCTCCCTCAAAGGGGGAAAGCAGCCGATGGTCATCTGGGACTATGGCGACTTTGATTATGGTGTCTTCGGCTTCATAAATGGAGTTATTGGGAGTGATTCAGAGAACCTGTTGCCAGGTTCCGCGCTGGGCCAATCGGCAGGTTGGCACTGCCAAGGCTCGGGCCTGGGTGGGCCTTGCCAATGTGTCTCTACAAGGTTTGTGGGGTGGGGTGCCTGAAATGGAAGATTGGGGTTGCTGATCAAAATGGCTGCTCGGTATACGCGCAGCCGCTCCGGGGGGGGGGGGGGGGGGGGGCATCTCGGCAGCACAAAGTCTCGGGGAATTTCACAGCAACTTCATTGCAGTGTTTTTTTTATAAATTGAGTACCCAATTCATTTTTTTCCCAATTAAGGGGCAATTTAGCGTGGCCAATCCACCTACCCTCCACATTTTTGGGGTGTGGGGGCAAAACCCACGCAAACACGGGGAGAATGTGCAAACTCCACACGGACAGATTATTATTAATGGTTGCCGGAGGATCAATAAATCAGTGAAAGACCCTCTTTGCTCTTCTAGTGCAAAGCCTAGTCCCCGACCGAGTGTTGCAGGCTGGCACATTCCAAAGCCCAGCACTATGTGCTGAGGGATACACTAAAGCTTGGGATAGGGCGGCACGCTGGCACAGTGGTTAGCACTGCTGCTTCACGGCACCAAGGACCCGGGTTCGATCCCAGCCCAGGGTCACTGTCAGTGTGGAGTTTGCATATTCTCCCGTGTCTATGTGGGTCTCAGCCCCCCCCTCCACAACCCAAAAAGATGTGCAGTGTAGGTGGATTGGCCACGCTAAATTGTCCCTTGGTTGGAAAAAAAAAAGAATTGGGTACTTAGAACATAGAACATAGAACAGTACAGCACAGAACAGGCCCTTCGGCCCTCGATGTTGTGCCGAGCCATGATCACCCTACCCAAACCCAAGTATCCACCCTATACCCGTAACCCAACAACCCCCCCCCCCCCCCCCCCCCCCCATTAACCTTACTTTTTTAGGACACTACGGGCAATTTAGCATGGCCAATCCACCTAACCCGCACATCTTTGGACTGTGGGAGGAAACCGGAGCACCCGGAGGAAACCCACGCACACAGGGGGAGGACGTGCAGACTCCGCACAGACAGTGACCCAGCCGGGAATCGAACCTGGGACCCTGGAGCTGTGAAGCATTTATGCTAACCACCATGCTACCGTGCTGCCCTGCTACCCAACTTTAAAATTTTTTTTTTTTTTTTTTAAAAAGACTCAAGCTGAAAGAACCAGAGAATTCCGCCCGCTGCCAGCGAGTGGCTGGGGAATTTCAACCCTTAATTCACCTTTGTTACAACTCCAGGTCAAGTGGGGCTGGAATGGAGCGTGCACGAGCCTCAGGTGTCACAGTGAATATTACACAGTGAGTATCACAATTATATTAAAGCAGCTGAGTGCAACTTGATCCACGAAGACAACTTCAATACCTTTTGTGATGACGATTTTGAAATGTGTGTAATGTTTCTTTGACTGTATTGAAGCATCTCGGAATGCAACATGATGGAGGTAAAGAACCTGAATATTATTGCACTTTGGGCGGTACCCACTTTTGACAAATGCTCTTCCAGATATTTTGCAAACATTAAAAAAAAAGACACGAGGAAGAATTTGTTTTTGTTTCGTACGGCGAGTTGCAATGATCTGGAACTTGCTGCCCAGGAGATGATCAATGATTGAAGAATTAGACGGGCAGCTCTTGCGGACAATAGACTGGCAGGACAGCGGGTAAATGAGATTTACTGGATTACTCTGCATTGACTCCATGGGTCAAATGGTCTTCAGCCGTGCTATATTGGCACTATGTCATAAAAAGGTACTACGTAAACACAACATGTTCAGCTCTCGGTTCATCGCCACGATGTTGGAAGCTAATCAAAGGTGGGTTAATAGGGATTAGGAGCAGAAATTGGCAATTCAGCCCCTCGAGCCTGCTCTGCCATTCAATCAGATCATGACTGATCTCTTCCTGGTCTCAAATCCACCTCCCTGCCTGTACACCATAATCCCTTTAATTCGTGGCAGCACTGTGTTTAGCACTGTTGCTTCACAGAGAGTCCCAGGTTCGATTCCCAGCTTGGGTCACTGTCTGTGTGGAGTCTGCACGTTCTCCCCATGTCTGCGTGGGTTTCCTCCGGGTGCTCCACTTTCCTCCCATAAGCCCCAAAAGACGTGCTTGTTAGGTGAATTGGACATTCTGAATTCTCCCTCCGTGTACCCGAACAGGCGCCGGAATGTGGCGACTAGGGGCTTTTCACAGTAACTTCATTGCAGTGTTAATGTCAGCCTACTTGTGACGATAATAAAAAGATTATATATTAAGGGCAGCACAGTGGTGTTGTAGTTGACACTGCTGCCTCACGGCACCGAGGTCCCAGGTTCGATTCCGGCTCTGGGTCACTGTCCGTGTGGAGTTTGCACATTATCCTCGTGTCTGCGTGGGTCTCACCCCCACAACCCAAAGATGGGCAGGCTAGGGAGACTGGCCACGCTAAATTGCCCCTTAATTGGAAAAATGAATTGGGAACTCTAAATTTACAAAACAAAATATTATTTAAACCATTTTTCAAAATCATCTCAGAAATAAATCTCTCTATGTCTATCTATCTCCTTGGGTTTAGCTCGAGCAAGCCAGGGGTACGATTTGCCTCGTGTTCAATCTTTGGGACTGTGTTTGTGGGTGTGGATTGCCCCTGTTTCTGCTGGCTTGCAGCAGTCCTCAACATTACCAGTGATCCTAATCGTGAATTCATTTGAATGAAGTGATGAGCCAATGCAGTGCTGTGCAGTAATACGATTTTGCTTAATCAGTACTGTTTTGTTGTTGCTGGAATCAGACACTTGCATTCAGAGAGAGATTAGACTGTCACACGGTTGCTGCGGTAACGACAGGTTTGACAGGCTAAAACCGGTCGCAGCCAACGGGATTATCCAGTCTGTTCTGATCTTAGTCAGGGCAGCACAGGGAGCGCACTCCCAGGCTACAACGGCAAGAAAAAAAGCAATGAATCCGACTGGACAGTGCATTAGCGTGCAAAGAAAGCTGAGCAACCATAATTCACCCAGAGTTGAATCATGTATCACCACTCGCCAGCCACGCGGTATAGTGGAGAAAGGACCAGAGGACAACCCTAACCCCGTGACAAAACCATTGAAGTAGAACGACAGACACACAAACACACAGCTCGCGGGGGTGGACAGGCACAGATCTGGAGGGAACGAAACTCGGGCAGAAACTGGAGGCGTGAATAGAAAGAACACCACAAATGGTCTCACTGATGATGGGCTGAATGGCCTCCTGAGCCTTATTGACTGTAACTCGATCTATCCACAGACACAGGGGCAGCACAGTGGTTAGCACAGTTGCTTCACAGCTCCAGGGTCCCAGGTTCAATTCCCCGCTGGGTCACTGTCTGTGCGGAGTCTGCACGTTCTCCCTGTGTGTGCGTGGGTTTCCTCCGGGTGCTCCGGTTTCCTCCCACAGTCCAAAGATGTGCAGGGGAGGTGGATTGGACATGCTAAATTGTTCTTAGTGTCCAAAAAAGGTTAGGTGGGGTTACGGGGATGGGGCACAGGTATGGGCTGAGGTGGGGTGTTCTTTCCAAAGGCCAGTGCAGTCTCGATGGGCTGAATGGCCTCCTGGGACATATTGACTGTATCTCGATGATCTATCCACTCTGTCGAGGTATTTCTGTCCAGTCTCCACACACACATACACAAACTGCTGGAACAGGATTTATTGGGAGTTACAAACTAGCTACATCCACCATCAATCACAAATTATGAAGCGTTTCATTCTCTTCACATGAATTAATCTTTGCACAATTTTATTGGAATATTACACACAATTACTCCTAGTCCATTTTTGCCGAAGATGGATTCAAGTAAACGGATGTGACTTCACACGGTGATCAAACTGAACCAAACGAACAGACACCTGAAAAAAATAACCAACCCCCATCGAGGGCAGACAGCAGGCTAAAGCTCTTCAAAAAATTATTTTCTATAAATTCAGTGGTCAAATGAGGAGATTTTAGACACCCAGTGTCAGGAAACATTCCCAAGACAGGTACAGCACGGGTTAGATACAGAGTAAAGCTCCCTCTACACTGTCCCCATCAAACACTCGCAGGGCAGGTACAGCACGGGGTTAGATACAGAATAAAGCTCCCTCTACACTGTCCCCATCAAACACTCCCAGGACAGGTACAGCATGGGGTTAGATACAGAGTAAAGCTCCCTCTACACTGTCCCCATCAAACACTCCCAGGACAGGTACAGCACGGGGTTAGATACAGAGTAAAGCTCCCTCTACACTGTCCCCATCAAACACTCCCAGGGCAGGTACAGCATGGGTTAGATACAGAGTAAAGCTCCCTCTACACTGTCCCCATCAAACACTCCCAGGGCAGGTACAGCATGGGTTAGATACAGAGTAAAGCTCCCTCTACACTGTCCCCATCAAACACTCTCAGGGCAGGTACAGCATGGGGTTAGATACAGAGTAAAGCTCCCTCTACACTGTCCCCATCAAACACTCCCAGGACAGGTACAGCACGGGGTTCGATGCAGAGTGAAGCTTCCTCTACACTGTCCCCATCAAACACTCCCAGGACAGGTACAGCACAGGGTTAGATACAGAATAAAGCTCCCTCTACACTGTCCCCACCAAACACTCCCAGGACAGGTACAGCACAGGGTTAGATACAGAGTAAAGCTCCCTCTACACTATCCCCATCAAACACTCCCAGGACAGGTACAGCACGGGGTTAGATACAGAGTAAAGCTCCCTCTACACTGTCCCCATCAAACACTCCCAGGACAGGTACAGCACGGGGTTAGATACAGAGTAAAGCTCCCTCTACACTGTCCCCATCAAACACTCCCAGGACAGGTACAGCACGGGGTTAGATACAGAGTAAAGCTCCCTCTACACTGTCCCCATCAAACACTCCCAGGACAGGTACAGCACGGGGTTAGATACAGAGTAAAGCTCCCTCTACACTGTCCCCTCAAACACTCCCAGGACGGGTACAGCACGGGGTTAGATACAGAGTAAAGCTCCCTCTACACTGTCCCCATCAAACACTCCCAGGACAGGTTCATCAAGCTTTTAGAGTGTTACGATAAAATTTCCATACAAACTTCAGATAGGGCGAACCAGGAGCAGATATTGGGAGGACCTGTGGTTATTTGGGGGCATGACCCGGGGCGTGTGCCAGAACTCAGGGACATTGCTGCAGGACAGAGGTAGGAAGCGGGGCAAGGTCGATCCCAAATAAATCTTGCGCAGTTGGAATGGTCAAATGGGGTGGGGGGGGGGGGCAGGAACAAGGTCAGTTCAACCCTGCACTTACTGGTTGGAGGTCTTTTGTGGCGAGGGTATGGAATTAGTGAGACTTGGGGAATGGGAGGAGACGTACTTTCCACATGCGAAGGTGACGCAGGCAGTCACGGCGCAGCCTAGCGGCCGTCCAAAGCTTTGTCGCGTGCAATGACAGACTCGTCGAACTTGATCATCAGCGTGGTGCCTTTGTGCCAGTGAGCAGTCACTTTGGCAGGGAAGCCACTGTACGTGAGAATGGCCTCGACAACCCCCGCAGTGAAAGAGGCGCAGTTCAGCGTGCTGTTCTCCTTGGGCACCGAGATGTAAGCGTTGATGAGCGGCTCCTTCTCGATGATGTAGTAGGTCTTGTCGTCGTCGTTGGCCTGCTCCAGCTTGTCCGCCTCCTTGCCGAACAATGCCTTCCACACGTTGACCTTGATGAAGAGCAGCACGTTGATGACCTTGGTCTCCCGCTTGCCGTTCTTCTCCCGCATCACCAGCACGTCGAGGATGCGCACGCCCACCTGCTGGCCCAGCTCCGACAGCTTGTTCTGGAGCTCGGATACAGAGTACACCCGGTTCTGGCAGTACTGCACAATCTCGGAGAAGAGCAAGGCAAAGGCGCTGAGGCTGACCTCGGTCTTTGGGCGGGTTATCGAGCGCTCCAGGATGGGAGACTTGCCCCTGGTGAAGCGCGTGTCCATGGCGCACCCTTGGAAACACACAGACACAAAATAAATAAATAACTGCATTCGGCCGTTTGTGGACCGTCAAGAGTCACAGAGAATCATTACTGCACAGGCCATTCGGCCCATCTCTGTAGAATAGTCCACTCAGTCCCATTGCCCCACTCCAACCCCGTAACCCAAGTTTATTTCTCAAGTGCCTTTCGAAATCATCTCTGCTTCCACCTCCTCTTCGACAAGGAGGTCTCCACCCCCCGCCCCCCAAGTTTTTGCACCAACAAATGACAACAGCTTTAACTCGTGTCCCTTATCCTCTCTCTTTCCCGTACCAGCCTCCCCGAACAGGCGCCGGAATGTGGCGACTAGGGGCTTTTCACAGTAACTTCACTGAAGCCTACTCGTGACAATAAGCGATTTTCATTTCAGTCTCTTGAAGGAGGATGTGTGCCATGTAGACCATGATGAGAGTTTGTGTCTGGAAGTTATTAATGAGGGGAGGCTGTTGTCCTGTAGCTATCATCCGCTTATGGCTGATCAGAAAACTCTCCCGCTCTGACCTCCTGCCAGAGACAATGTCAGAAGGATTCACTGGTTGACTGCTTAGACAGACAAATACACAGTGTGGCCCATCACTGCTCAGTGTTTCTGACTCAGAGGTAGGGAGAGTACCCACAGCTCCAAAAGACCCCCCCGCTTCCCACCATCGCACAGTCTTGAACACCTCTATCCAATCTCCCCTTACCCTGGCCTCTCCAGCCCGGCTTTGCAGCTGAAACCCGTGATCCAGACTGCAACTCTGCTGAACCATTCCAGGGTTTCTAACTGTAATTCTAATCCTGTTCCAATCCCTCACCCTCCATCTGCCCCCTCTCTTCCTCTCTATTTCCTCTCCATGTCCCTCTCTATTTCTCTCTCCTGCTCCCTATCCCACTCTATTTCTCTTTCCCTCTCGCTGCCCCACTCCATGTCTCTCTCCCTCTCCATGGGCTGGATTCTCCGCAGCCCCACGGCAAAATCGCGTTCGGCACGGGGACGGAGAATGGCTATTTATGAGGCTATCACGCACGGGCAGGTGCTGCAGGCTGCCGTCGTGCACATGCACGGGCTCCCGACCAGAAGTGTAGGGCCCCGTGCTTCGGGGAGCACTCCGGGGCTCCGAAAAGCCCCGTGCAGGTCGGAGAATCGCTCAGAAAGTCAAGAGTGAAACGCCCGCCTAAAGAGGGGGCAGCACCCCATTTTTGGAGAATCCTACCCTTTGTCCCTCTCCATTTCTCTCTCCCTCTCGCTATTTATTACTCCCTCTCTCTATTTCACTCTCTCTCCATTTCTTTTTTTTAAATTTAGAGTACCCAATTAATTTTTTCCAATTAAGGGGCAATTTAGCCTGGCCAATCCACCTAACCCGCACATCTTTGGGTTGTGGGGGTGAAACCCACGCAGACACGGAGAGAATGTGCAAACTCCACACGGAGAGCAACCCAGAGTCAGGATCGAACCTGGATCTCGGCGCCGTGAGGCAACCAGGCTAACCCACTGCGCCACCATGTTGCCCCCCTCCCCCACCATTTCTTTCTCTTTTTCTCTTTCTTTCTCTCTCTCTCTCTCTCTCTATATTTCTATTTCTCTCTCTCTCTCTATTTCTCTCTCTCTCTCTATTTCTCTCTCTCTCTCTCTCTCTATTTCTCTATTTCTCTCTCTATTTCTCTCTCTATTTCTCTCTCTCTCTCTATTTCTCTATTTCTCTCTCTCTATTTCTCTCTCTCTATTTCTCTCTCTCTATTTCTCTCTCTCTATTTCTCTCTCTCTATTTCTCTCTCTCTATTTCTCTCTCTCTATTTCTCTCTCTCTCTCTCTCTCTATTTCTCTCTATTTCTCTCTCTCTCTCTCTATTTCTCTCTCTCTATTTCTCTCTCTATTTCTCTCTCTCTCTCTCTCTATTTCTCTCTCTCCTCTCTCTCTATTTCTCTCTCTATTTCTCTCTCTCTATTTCTCTCTCTCTCTCTCTATTTCTCTCTCTCTCTATTTCTCTCTCTCTCTATTTCTATTTCTCTCTCTCTCTCTCTCTCTATTTCTCCCTCTCTCTATTTCTCCCTCTCTCTATTTCTCCCTCTCTCTATTTCTCCCTCTCTCTATTTCTCCCTCTCTCTATTTCTCCCCCTCTCTCTATTTCTCTCTCTCTATTTCTATTTCTATTTCTATTTCTCTCTCTCTCTCTCTATTTCTCCCTCTCTCTATTTCTCCCTCTCTCTCTATTTCTCTCTCTTTCTCTGTCTCTATTTATTTATCTCTCTCTCTATTTTTTTCTCTCTATGTATATCTTTCTTTCTTTATTTTTTTCTCTCTATTTACCTCTTTCTCTTTCTCCTCTTCCTGCAGCTGCGACTCTATCCAGTTGATGCTGATTCCGTTCCGGCTCAGAAGGTTCACTTCCGGGTCTCGCAGACCAAACCCCTGGCCCGAGGCTGATTGGCTGTCCCGCGTGACGTGTGCCCAACGAACAGCCAATGGGAAGAGTCCCAATTTCCCGCCACGCCTGTGTTGGTTTAAGAGAAAGATTTCCTAAACTCAACTAACCATGAATAAACCAATTATAAACTATGAATAAACCAATTACAACAGATTATAAACTATTAATAAACCAATTATAAACTATTCTAAACTATTAATAAACCATTAATAAACCAATTATAACCAAATGTAAACTATTAATAAACCATTAATGAACCAATTATAAACCATTAATAAACCAATTATAACCCATTAATAAACCAATTATAACCAAGTGTAAACTATTTCATAGATTTCATAGAATTTACAGTGCAGAAGGAGGCCATTCGGCCCATCAAGTCTGCACCAGCTCTTGGAATGAGCACCTATCCCCATAACCCAGTAACCCCACCTAACACTAAGGGCAATTTGGACCCTGAGGGCAATTTAACCTGGCCAATTCACCTAACCTGCACATCTTTGGACTGTGGGAGGAAACCGGAGCACCCGGAGGAAACCCACGCCCACACGGGGAGAAGGTGCAGACTCCACACAGACAGTGACCCAAGCCGGGATTCGAACCTGGGACCCTGGAGCTGTGAAGCATTTGTGCTAACCACTATGCTACCGTGCTGCCCTATTAACAAACTATTAATAAACCATTAATGAACCAATTATAATCCATTAATAACCCAATTATAAACCATTAATAACCCATTAATAAACCATTATTGAACCAATTATGAACCATTAATAAACCACGATTAAACCATTAATAAACCAATTATAACCCATTAATAAACCATTAATAAACTGAATAAACCATTAATAAACTAATAAACCATTAATAATGTAAACCATTAATAAACCAATTATTGCAGCAGGGTAGCATGGTGGTTAGCATAAATGCTTCACAGCTCCAGGGTCCCAGGTTCGATTCCCGGCTGGGTCACTGTCTGTGTGGAGTCTGCACGTCCTCCCCCTGTGTGCGTGGGTTTCCTCCGGGTGCTCCGGTTTCCTCCCACAGTCCAAAGATGTGCGGGTTAGGTGGATTGGCCATGCTAAATTGCCCGTAGTGTCCTAATAAAAGTAAGGTTGGGGGGGGGGGGGGTTGTTGGGTTACGGGTATAGGGTGGATACGTGGGTTTGAGTAGGTTGATTATGGCTCGGCACAACATTGAGGGCCGAAGGGCCTGTTCTGTGCTGTACTGTTCTATGTTCTATGTTCTAAACCAACAAACCATTAATGAATCAATCATAAACCATTTATAAACCATTAATAAACAAATTCGAAATCATTAAGAATGAACTAATTATAAACCATTAAACCAAATAGGAACCATTTATAAACCAATTTTAACCCATTAATAATCCAAATATGACCATAAATAAACCATTAATAAACCATCCATAAACTATTAAAAAACAATTATAACCCATTTATAAACCATTAATAAAGCAAATAAAAACCATTAATAACCCATTTATAAACCATGAATAAACCAATTATAAACGATTAATAAACCATTTATAGGTGGCAAGGTGGCATAGTGGTTAGCACTGCTGCCTCACAGCGCCAAGGTCCCAGGTTCGAACCCAGCTGTGGGTCATTGTCCCTGTGGAGTTTGCACATTATCCCCGTGTCTGCGTGGGTCTCACCCCCATAACCCAAAGATGTGCGGTGTTGGTGGATTGGCCACGCTAAATCGCCCATTAATTGGAAAAAAATAATTGGGTACTCTAAATTTGTTTTTAAAAATTAATAAACCATTTATAAACCAATTATAAACCATTTATAAACCATAAATAAACCAATTGTAAACAATTAATAATAAAGCATTAATAAACCAATTATAAACAATTAACAAATCAATTATAAACCATTAATAAGGTAAACCATTAATAAACCAATTATATACCAATAAACCACTAATAAACCAATTATCAATCATTAATAAACCATTAGTAAACCATTAATAATAAACTAATTATAAACCATTAATAAACCAAATATGAGCCATTTATAGACTAATTATAAACCATTAGTAAACCATTTATAAATCATTTATAAACCAATTTTAACTCATTGATAAACCAAACATAACCACAAATAAACCATTTTTATAGCATTAAAAACCAATTATAAACCATTACAAAACCATTAATAAAGCAATTATAAACCATTAATAACCCATTTATAAACCATGAATAAACCAATTATAAACCATTAATAAACCACAAATAAACCAATTATAAACCAATCATAAACCATTTATAGGGTGGTACGGTGGCGTAATGGTTAGCACTGCTGCCTCACGGTCCGAAGTCCCAGGTGATTTCCCGGCTCTGGGTCACTGTCCGGGTGGAGTTTGCACATTATCCCCGTGTCTGTGTGGGTCTCACCCCAACAACCCAAAGATGTGCAGTGTACGTGGATTGGCCACGCTAAATTGCCCCTTAATTTGAACATAAAATTGGGTATTCTAAATTTATTTTTAAAAATTAATAAGCCATTAATAAACCAATTATAAGCCATTTAATAAATAATTTACAGACATAAACCATTAATTTTTTTAAATTCTTTTTTTAAATAAATAAATTTAGAGTGCCCAATTTTTCCAATTAAGGCGCAATTTAGCGTGGCCAATCCACCTGCCCTGCACATCTTTGGGTTGTGGGGGTGAAACCCACGCAGACACGGGGAGAATGTGCAAACTCCATACGGACAGTGACCCAGAGTCAGGATCGAACACGGGACCTCAGCGCCGTGAGGCAGCTGTGCTAACCACTACGCCACCGTGCTGCCCCTACACAAACCATTAATAAACTATTTAAGAAACCATTAATAAGCCATTTAATAAACTATTTATGCACCATTTAATGAACCATTTGTAAATCTGTGAGGAAAGGATACTTTGCTGCAGGAGTGATTCCACTGAGGAATAGAGATATTTTATATTGAAACAAACTTTATTATTAGCACAGAAAATAGCTTACAGTTAACAGTTAAATACTTTCATTCCTAACTTGTACCTTCTCCATCTCCAATTAAGCAAAGCCCATCACAGGTCAAAGGCCACTTTCCCACTTATAAATCAAGTTAGGAAATACTGAGGCAGCATGGTGGCCTAGTGGTTAGCACAACCGCCTCACGGCGCTGAGGTCCCAGGTTCGATCCCGCCTCTGGGTCACTGTCCGTGTGGAGTTTGCACATTCTCCCCGTGTCTGCGTGGGTTTCGCCCCCACAACCCAAAAATGTGCAGAGTAGGTGGATTGGCCATGCTAAATTGCCCCTTAATTGGAAAAAATAATTGGGTAATCTAAATTTTTTTTTAAAAGTTAGGAAACACTGAGAACGGTGTCGTAGTGGTTAGCACTGCTGCCTCATGGCGCCGAGGACCCGGGTTCGATCTCGGCCCCAGTTCACTGTCTGTGTGGAGTTTGCACATTCTCCCCGTGTCTGCATGGGTTTCACCCCCACAACCCAAAGACGTGCCAGTTGGGTGGATTGGCCACGCTAAATTGCCCCTTAATTGGAAATACTGCTTGGAGAGAGAGAAATTCTTTCAGACACCAGCTGCATGCCTTGCTATCTTTGAGAGATTAAAACAAAACTCCCTGCTACAAATCTGGCTCCTCCAATTTATCCCACTCAGATCCCATGACCTGCTTTACTTAAGTCTAAACACGATGTCTCAAGTTATCTACTAGGCAGGGAATCTCCAGCAATCATTAAAAAAATTCCATTACGCTTTATATAGGTAAACACATACATAGTTGGAATGAATGATGATCTCACTTTTATGACATCTTAATTGCACCTTTTGCAGTCTGCCTGTATGTTAAACCAGGATTTTTTTTAATGTTGCAGGAGCAACAGATATATATACCTTAAGCAGGTGTTTAATAACATTATTGCAACAGATATAAATAATACAATTTATTTAAATATTTCCTGCATTCATGATACAAGTAATATCCGTGCCACACAAGTGAGAATCTATCCATCTGCCTTTGATATTCAATGGTATTACCATTGCTGAATTAAAACCATCATCGGGATTGGCATTGATCACATGTCATGAACAAATAGAATAAAAATAATATTTAAGAGCGGTTCTTGAGTGTTTCCTCACAGCGCTTTGGCTCATTTGTCCAGATTTCCAATCTGAAAAAATAGTTCCCTCGTATATACTCATATCAGTAAGGCTGAGGCATTTACAACAATTGTCTGGCAGACGTTCGGAGTGAATTATCCATCCAGCACGTAGCCCAAGGTTCCCAGGATCACATGTACCAGCCATCAACAAATTCACTTCACTCCACAAGGTAGGGCAACACGGTAGCATTGTGGATAGCACAATTGCTTCACAGCTCCAGGGTCCCAGGTTCGATTACGGCTTGGGTCACTGTCTGTGCGGAGTCTGCACGTCCTCCCTGTGTGTGCGTGGGTTTCCTCCGGGTGCTCCGGTTTCCTCCCACAGTCCAAAGATGTGCAGGTTAGGTGGATTGGCCATGCTAAATTGCCCTTAGTGTCCAAAATTGCCCTTAGTGTTGGGTGGGGTTACTGGGTTATGGGGATAGGGTGGAGGTGTTGACCTTGGGTAGGATGCTCTTTCCAAGAGCTGGTGCAGACTCGATGGGCCGAATGGCCTCCTTCTGCACTGTAAATTCTATGTATTAAGAACTTGTTGGAGGCCCTGGAGGGTAGGAAAGGCTATGTACCTTGACAACATTCCGTACTATAGTAGCCCTGAAGACGTGTGCTCCAGAACTTTTCATAGTAACTTCATTGCAGTGTTCATTTAAGCCTACTTGTGACACTAATAAAGATGATTATTTATCGTACTCCTAACCAAGCTGTTCCAGTACAGCTACAACATTGGCATCTACTCGGCAATGTGAAAAATTGCCGAGGTATGTCTTTGTACATAAAAAGGACAAATCAAACCCAGATAATTACCACCCCCCTCCCCACCATCAGTCTATTCTCAATCATTAGCAAAGTGATGGAAGGTACCCGTTGACAGTGCTATCGAATTGCACTTAATCAGCAATAACCTGCTCATCGCGGAACGCCAGGGCCACTAAGCTCTTGAATTCATGACAGCCTTGGTCCAAACGTAAGACCATAAGACAAGAGGAGCAGAATTAGGCCACTTGGCCCATCGAGTCTGTTCCGCCATTCAATCATGGCTGATGTGTTTTTCATCCCCATTTTCCTGCCTTCTCCCCATAACCCCTGATCCGCTTATTAATCAAGATAAACTTGGACAAAGGTGCTGATTTCCAGAGGTGACGTTAGAATGACTGCCCCTTGACATGAAGGCAGCATTTGACGAAGTGTGGCATCAAAGAGCCCTGGGAAAATTGAATTCAATGTGAGTCATGAGGGAAACTCTCCACTGGCTGGAGTGGTACCTGAGCACAAAGGAAGATGTTTACGGTTGCTGGTGGTAAATCACTGCCTGTCTGTATCTCATTATGTGCATGAGTGCATATCATGGCAGTGCAGACTTCGCATAGACAGTGACCCAACAGGGAATCGAACCTGGGACCCTGGCGCTGAGATACCGCGCTGCCCTCCAGAGCAGCTGTCAGAGCGTTCCAGCTCGTTACCCTTTCCGTGTAGCCCTGGGGTTTCTTTCCCTTCACCTTCAAGTCGTTCCCAGATTCCCTTTTGAAAGCCATGATTGAATCTCCCTTTGCCAAACCTTCAGACACTCAGAAACATGCATAGAAAATAAAAACAGGAGGAGGCCATTCGGCCCTTCGAGCCTGCTCTGCCATTCATTTTGATCATGGCTGATTATCAAACTCAATACCCTGATCCCACCTTCCCCCCATATCCCTTGATCCTTAGGGGCTAGTTTAGCACAGGGCTAAATCGCTGGCTTTAAAGCAGACCAAGGCAGGCCAGCAGCACGGTTCAATACCCGTACCAGCCTCCCCGAACAGGCGCCGGAATGTGGCGACTAGGGGCTTTTCACAGTAACTTCATTTGAAGCCTACTTGTGACAATAAGCGATTTCCATTTCATTTCATTCATCCTTTTAGCCAAGAGCTATATCTAATCCCTTCTTGAAATTACACAACGTTTTAGCCTCAACTACTTTCCGTGGTAATGAAGTCCACAGATTCACCACTCTTTGGGTGAAGAAATTTCTCCTCACCTCAGTCCTGGGGCATCACTTAGGAGCTCCTCATGGTTGTGTCCTAGGCCAACAATCTCCAGCTATTTCATCAATGACCTTGCCTCCAACGTGAGGCGGTTATGATTGTGCATTGTTAACTCCCACCACACTGCCCCCGAACACTGCATTCAGCACGAGCTGGTCAACATTCAGGCTTGGGGTGATAAGCGACTGGTGAGGATTGGTTTGCCTCACTGGGAACTACCTGGGAGTACCACTGCCAGCACGTTGCCCTCCAAGCCCCACACACCATTCCAACTTGGAAATATATCGGCCGTTCCTTCACTGTCGTTGGGGCAAAATCCTGGAATTCCCTCCCTAACAGCACAGTGGGTGGACTTACACCTCAAGGACTGCAGCGGTTCAAGAAGGCAGCTCACCTTCTCAAGGGGAAATTAGGGACGGGCAACAAATTAGCCAGCGACGCCCACATCCCTTGAAAGAAGAAATACAAATACCTTTTCATGCAGGTCGTCCAGAACTAGGGGTCATAGTTTGAGGATAAGGGGTAAACTCAGGGGATACTGGCAGGGATTTGCGGACGTCATATCCCGGGTACTGAAAACAAGGGTGGCGATGAGTCCAGAGGTGGCGATTTTTGGGGTGTCGGGAGACCCGGGAGTACAGGAGGGGATAGAGGCCGACGTTGTGGCCTTTGCTTCCCTGATAGCCCGGCGACGAATACTGTTGGCCTGGAGGGACTCAAAGCCCCCAAGGACCGAAGTATGGATGTCGGACATGGCAAGCTTTCTCGCCTTACGAGGATCACTATCGGGGTTCGCTCGGAGGTGGCAACCATTCATTGGCTTCTTCGCGGGAAACTAACCATCAGCGGGGGGCGGGTAGAAGAATAGTGTAGAGTAGGGGGAAAGAATAGGCGGGTCTATCTGCGAGAGTGGTACTGTTATTTGCACTATGTTTTTTGTAATTGGTATCTGCACACTAATGTATATTGTTACTGTTTACAATGCCAAAAATACCTCAATAAAATTGTTAACAAAAAAAGAAACGGGGATTGACATTAGATTCATTACTGTTTATTGTTTGTTGTTGGTGGGTGCAAGTTCGGGAGAAAACGTGAAGAAGGAGGCAAATAAAAATATTTTTAAAAAAAGATTTCAAACAGATCTAGTAACTCAAAACTGGCCATCCATGAGGTGGTGTGGGCCATCAGCAGCAGCAGAATTGTACTCACCCATCATCTGTAACCTCAAGAAAAAATGAGGTGTCATCCTTGTCAAGCGAGCGTAACTTTGGGCAGCACGGTAGCATAGTGGTTAGCACAACTGCTTCACAGCTCCAGGGTCCCAGGTTCGATTCCCGGCTTGGGTCGCTGTCTGTGCGGAGTCTGCACATTCTCCCCGTGTGTGCGTGGGTTTCCTCCGGGTGCTCCGGTTTCCTCCCACAGTCCAAAGATGTGCGGGTTAGGTGGATTGGCCAGGTTAAATTGCCCATAGTGTCCAAAATTGCCCTTAGTGTTGGGTGGGGTTACTGGGTTATGGGGATAGGGTGGAGGTGTGGGCTTGGGTAGGGTGCTCTTTTCAAGAGCGGGTACAGACTTGATGGGCCGAATGGCCTCCTGCTGCACTGTAAATTCTATGAAATCTATGAAACTTTAAGAAATGGGTGTTAAAGAAATGTACCTTTAAGAAATGGTTGTTTATCAGTGATGTCAGAGTGTGGGTGGAGCTGGGCTGCCTGTCAGCTTTTTACTTTCATTTTAGGCTGTTTGCTGCAGGGTGTGTTTTGGTTTTGTTTTCAGTGTTGGAGCTGAAGCCAGACAGAGCAGGTGTACTGTTCTCTCTGCCATGAAAAGACTATCTCTTGATCATTTGGTGAATTCAGAATTATAAATGTTCTCAGTAGTGAATGTAAACCTGATGTGCTTCTGTTAAAAGGTGTTTCTTCTGTCTTCTGGATGTTGTTTGGGAAGTTATTAAGGATTACTTAGTGTATTCTTTGGGATTTGTATTTGAATTGATGGTTGCTAAGATGTTCACTGTATGTTTTAAAAAGGTTAACTTGTTCATAGAATAAACATTGTTTTGTTTTAAAAAATACTTTTCCATTTCTGCTCTACCACACCTGTAGAGTGGGCCATGTGCTCCCCGTATCATAATCTATTAAAAGTTGCGGGTCAGGTGAACTCCATGATACACTTTGGGGTTCTCTAAACCCTGGCCCATAACAACCTGGTGAAGCTGCAACCCGCGACTGTTTGCAGCAAGCGATAGGCAGAGCTAAGGTATCCCACAAGCAATGAATCCAACCTAAGCTCTGCAGTCCTGCCACGTCCAGCCGTGAATGGAGCTGGACAATTAAACAGCTCACTGGAGGAGGAGGTTCCACAAATATCCCCATCCTCAATGATGGAGGAGCCCAGCACACCTGTGCAAAAGACAAGGCCGAGTCATTCGCAACAATCTTCAGCCAGAAGTGCCGAGTATATGATCCATCTCGGTCTCCTCCGGAGGTCCCCAGCATCACAGATGGCAGTCTTCAGCCAATTTGATTCACTCCACGTGATATCAAAAAACGGCTGAAGACACTGGATACTGTAAAGGCTGTGAGGTCCTGGCAATATTCCGGCAATAGTACTGAAGACATGTGTCCCAGAACTTGCCGTGCCCCTAGCCAAGCTGTGCCAGTACAGCTACAACACAGGCATCTACCCGGCAATGTGGAAAATTGCCCGGGTGTGTCTTGCACACAAAAAGCATGACAAATCAAAGAGACACACTTGGTTGCATAGTGTACCGAAAACAACCTCTAAATGTCGGAAAGACGAAGGCCAAGTGATGGAACCATCAATTCACCAGACACGTGTTTCCGATATGAATCTAGGCTTTAATCGACTTACTTCAGAGCCAGCCTGTTACCCGTCGATGAACTCGTAGTGAACTCAGGCTGACTCTGGACAAGGGTATTTATACAGCAGCACTAGGGGGAGGAGTCGTTGGCGGAGCCAAGGGTGGAGCCCAGTACAAGTTCCTGAGTACTCCCAGAGCTACTCCCCCTAGTGGTTGGATAGCGCGACTGCGCTTACAAAGACAGTGTGAATTATTATATCATATATATTACATTCACCACACCAAGGTACTGATCAGTGACTTCAGGAAGCGTAGCACGGCACCCCCCCCCCCCCCCCCCCCCCTTCCCTGTCTGCATCAATGGCTGTGAAGTGAAGATGGTCGATAGCTTTAACTTCCTGGGGGTCACCATCACCAACAGTCTGTCCTGGTCCACTCACGTTGATGCAACGGTCAAGAACGGTCAAGAGGGGCTGGTTTAGCTCACTGAGCTAAATCGCTGGCTTTTAAAGCAGGCCAGCAGCACGGTTCGATTCCCGTACCAGCCTCCCCGGACAGGTGCCGGAATGTGGCGACTAGGGGCTTTTCACAGTAACTTCATTGAAGCCTACTCGTGACAATAAGCGATTTTCATTTCATTTCATTTCAAGAAAGCCCAACTACGTCTCTACTTTCTACGGAAGCTAAAGAAATTTGGCCTGTCTACATCGACTCTCACAAACTTCTACAGATGTGCGATAGAGAGCATCCTATCCGACTGCATCACAGCCGGGTATTGCAACTGCAAGGGAGTGGGCCGAAGGAGGGCGCTCTTTCAGAGGGTCGGTGCAGCCTCGATGGGCCGAATGGCCTCTTCCTGCACTGTAGAAATTCATACCTGATTGGCTGTGAAGTGCTTTCAGGCGCCCAGTGGTCGTGGAAGGCGCTTTACAATTGCAAGTCATTCACCAGCCCAGTGTTGCAGACTTGCAAAAGGCCCCTTTAACACAAGTGCTGGGCAATCCTTGCCAGGTCGGAGCAGAGCAATGGTCCTTGACTGAGGAAAGGTGAGATGCTGAGAGCGGACAGCAGAGGGCAGCAGTGCTCCCAGAAGCATTTGAGTCGGCTGAGTGGGAAAGAGAGAGAGAGAGAGAGAGGGAGCCTTTCCCTTTAACTAGCTTGCAAGGTGCAAAACCTGGGACAGCTGCAATCTCAGGTATTTGGGAATGTTACTGGTCACCTGTCCCCGAAGCAGCTCCATGGGAATCAGACCTTAGTGCATGCAAGCAGAGAGAGAGAGAGAGCCATGCGTTCAAATCAGAACTTTGAGGAAGTTCATGCAAAAGTTTTCCAGGTGAATGAAACTTTTTTTTAAACACAGCCAAACTCTTCAACAAGTCCGGAGCTGCTATTCTGTTGAAGAAAGGATCAGGGGGCGATAAAGAGGATGCAACAGTGACGAAGTCTGGAAACTTTTGCCGTGAAGCATGGAAACCAACACTCCTTAACTTTTCAAACAAAATCAAGACTTGTTTTACTTTTATAAAAGTGGAACTACTGAGCTCCTCTGAGAGTGTGAAGCTGGCTGCAATTTGTGAATGTTTGGTTACTGGAAGTGGTGATGACTTGCCTGTGACTTTGGCCCTGAGGAATTTAACAATGGGTCTGCCAATTGTCTTCAGGAAGTCCCAGGATTGAGGGGCCCTTACTTCTGGATCTGCCACCCTCACCCATACCTCTGGGGCTGATGTGACCCTGGCTCTCTCTCCAGGAGCTGGGCGAGTGCTGGAAAGGCCATGGATGGGAGTTGGATGAGAGTTCGCAAGGAGGATCATTCGTCCCCGGGCTCTTGGGGTTATTCTCACGCCCAGGCCAGCATGGAGCTGACAGAGAGGGTCAGAGACTTTGCAGAAACTCTGGGCCAGTTTAAGGATGCTCTTCGAGTGGCAGGTAGGTGCAGGAGGTCCAAACGTCAGTTGTCACTCAGTTCGACTGCAATAGATTCGATCAAGTTTAATACTTCAGTGAGAAACATTTCTCCAGTGTCCAGCATATCTGTGAAAACCAGTGGCAGATCAGTGATAGTCTGTGCTTCCAAATCTGTGATATGAACAATATTTATGGTGGTCAAGCAGTGAATGACCTGTCCCCACCAGTACTGTACCCCAGTGTTATACAGTGACAGACCCGTCCCCACCAGTACTGTACCCCAGTGTTATACAGTGACAGACCCGTCCACACCAATACCGTACCCCAGTGTTATACAGTGACAGACCCTTCCCACCAATACTGTACCCAGTGTTATACAGTGACAGACCCATCCCCACCAGTACTGTACCCCAGTGTTATACAGTGACAGACCCGTCCCCACCAATACTGTATCCCAGTGTTATACAGTGACAGACCCATCCCACCAGTACTGTACCCCAGTGTTATACAGTGACAGACCCGTCCCCACCAGTACTGAACCCCAGTGTTATACAGTGACAGACCCGTCCCCACCAGTACTGTACCCCAGTGTTATACAGTGACAGACCCATCCCCACCAGTACTGAACCCCAGTGTTATACAGTGACAGACCCGTCCCCACCAGTACTGTACCCCAGTGTTATACAGTGACAGACCCATCCCCACCAGTACTGTATCCCAGTGTTATACAGTGACAGACCCGTCCTCACCAGTACTGTATCCCAGTGTTATACAGTGACAGACCCGTCCCCACCAGTACTATACCCCAGTGTTATACAGTGACAGACCCGTCCCCACCAGTACTGTATCCCAGTGTTATACAGTGACAGACCTGTCCTCACCAGTACTGTACCCCAGTGTTATACAGTGACAGACCTGTCCTCACCAGTACTGTACCCCAGTGTTATACAGTGACAGACCCGTCCCCACCAGTACTGTATCCCAGTGTTATACAGTGACAGACCCATCCCCACCAGTACTGTACCCCAGTGTTATACAGTGACAGACCCATCCCCACCAGTACTGTACCCCAGTGTTATACAGTGACAGACCCGTCCCCACCAGTACTGTATCCCAGTATTATACAGTGACAGACCCACCCCACCAGTACTGTACCCCAGTGTTATACAGTGACAGACCCATCCCCACCAGTACTGTATCCCAGTGTTATACAGTGACAGACCCATCCCCACCAGTACTGTATCCCAGTGTTATACAGTGACAGACCCCAGCAGTACTGTACCCCAGTGTTATACAGTGACAGACCCGTCCCCACCAGTACTGTATCCCAGTGTTATACAGTGACAGACCCATCCCCACCAGTACTGTACCCCAGTGTTATACAGTGACAGACCCGTCCCCACCAGTACTATACCCCAGTGTTATACAGTGACAGACCCGTCCCCACCAGTACTGTACCCCAGTGTTATACAGTGACAGACCCGTCCCCACCAGTACTGTACCCCAGTGTTATACAGTGACAGACCCATCCCCACCAATACTGTACCCCAGTGTTATACAGTGATAGACCCGTCCCCACCAGTACTGTACCCCAGTGTTATACAGTGACAGACCCGCCCCCACCAGTACTGTACCCCAGTGTTATACAGTGACAGACCCGTCCCCACCAGTACTGTACCCCAGTGTTATACAGTGACAGACTCTCCCCACCAGTACTGTATCCCAGTGTTATACAGTGACAGACCCTCCCCCACCAGTACTGTACCCCAGTGTTATACAGTGACAGACCCGTCCCCACCAGTACTGTATCCCAGTGTTATACAGTGACAGACTCTCCCCACCAGTACTGTACCCCAGTGTTATACAGTGACAGACCCGTCTCCACCAGTACTGTACCCCAGTGTTATACAGTGACAGACCCACCCCACCAGTACTGTACCCCAGTGTTATACAGTGACAGACCCGTCCCCACCAGTACTGTACCCCAGTGTTATACAGTGACAGACTCTCCCCACCAGTACTGTATCCCAGTGTTATACAGTGACAGACCCTCCCCCACCAGTACTGTACCCCAGTGTTATACAGTGACAGACTCTCCCCACCAGTACTGTACCCCAGTGTTATACAGTGACAGACCCACCCCACCAGTACTGTACCCCAGTGTTATACAGTGACAGACCCGTCCCCACCAGTACTGTATCCCAGTGTTATACAGTGACAGACCCGTCCCCACCAGTACTGTATCCCAGTGTTATACAGTGACAAACCCATCCCCACCAGTACTGTACCCCAGTGTTATACAGTGACAGACTCGTCCCCACCAGTACTGTACCCCAGTGTTATACAGTGACAGACCCATCCCCACCAGTACTGTACCCCAGTGTTATACAGTGACAGACCCATCCCCACCAGTACTGTACCCCAGTGTTATACAGTGACAGACCCATCCCCACCAGTACTGTACCCCAGTGTTATACAGTGACAGACCCCTCCCCACCGGTACTGTACACCAGTGTTACACAGTGACAGACTCGTCCCCACCAGTACTGTACCCCAGTGTTATACAGTGACAGACCCATCCAAACCAGTACTGTACCCCAGTGTTATACAGTGACAGACCCGTCCCCACCAGTACTGTACCCCAGTGTTATACAGTGACAGACCCGTCCCCACCAGTACTGTACCCCAGTGTTATACAGTGACAGACTCTCCCCACCAGTACTGTACCCCAGTGTTATGCAGTGACAGACCCGTCCCCACCAGTACTGTATCCCAGTGTTATACGGTGACAGACCCGTCCCCACCAGTACTGTACCCCAGTGTTATACAGTGACAGACTCTCCCCACCAGTACTGTACCCCAGTGTTATACAGTGACAGACCCGTCCCCACCAGTACTGTATCCCAGTGTTATACGGTGACAGACCCATCCCCACCAGTACTGTACCCCAGTGCAATACAGTGACAGACCCCAGTACTTTACCCCAGTGTTATACAGTGACAGACCCATCCCCACCAGTACTGAACCCCAGTGTTATACAGTGACAGACCCATCCCCACCAATACTGTACCCCAGTGTTATACAGTGACAGACCCATCCCCACCAATACTGTACCCAG
The DNA here is from genome assembly GCF_902713615.1 of Scyliorhinus canicula. Classification (NCBI taxonomy): domain Eukaryota; kingdom Metazoa; phylum Chordata; class Chondrichthyes; order Carcharhiniformes; family Scyliorhinidae; genus Scyliorhinus; species Scyliorhinus canicula. Next base: position 19,768,940 of record NC_052170.1, on the reverse strand, counting down.
TGTTATACAGTGACAGACCCATCCCCACCAGTACTGTACCCCAGTGTTATACAGTGATAGACCTGTCCCCACCAGTACTGTCCCCCAGTGTTATACAGTGACAGACCCGTCCCCACCAGTACTGTACCCCAGTGTTATACAGTGACAGACCCATCCCCACCAATACTGTACCCCAGTGTTATACAGTGACAGACCCATCCCCACCAATACTGTACCCCAGTGTTATACAGTGACAGACCCATCCCCACCAGTACTGTACCCCAGTGTTATACAGTGACAGACCCGTCCCCACCAGTACTGTACCCCAGTGTTATACAGTGACAGACCCGTCCCCACCAGTACTGTACCCCAGTGTTATACAGTGACAGACCCATCCCCACCAGTACTGTACCCCAGTGTTATACAGTGACAGACCCGTCCCCACCAGTACTGTACCCCAGTGTTATACAGTGACAGACCCGTCCCCACCAGTACTGTACCCCAGTGTTATACAGTGACAGACCCGTCCCCACCAGTACTGTACCCCAGTGTTATACAGCGACAGACCCTTCCCCCCAGTACTGTACCCCAGTGTTATACAGCGACAGACCCGTCCCCACCAGTACTGTAGCCCAGTGTTATACAGCGACAGACCCGTCCCCACCAGTACTGTACC
>NC_052170.1:19742727-19767785 GCF_902713615.1 Scyliorhinus canicula | reverse complement strand
CCCCCCCCCCCCCCCGCTTCCCACCATCGCACAGTCTTGAACACCTCTATCCAATCTCCCCTTACCTGGGAGAACACAGCCGGCCTCTCCAGCCCGGCTTTGCAGCTGAAACCGGTGAACCAGACTGCAACTCTGCTAAACCATTCCAGGGTTTCTAACTGTAATTCTAATCCTGTTCAAATCCCTCACCCTCCATCTGCCCCCTCTCTATTTCCTCTCCATGTCCCTCTCATGCTCCCTGTCCCACTCTATTTCTCTTTCCCTCTCGCTGCCCCACTCCATGTCTCTCTCCCTCTCCATGGGCTGGATTCTCCGCAGCCCCACAGTGAAATCGCGTTCGGCACGGGGACGGAGAATGGCTATTTACGAGGCTATCACGCACGGGCAAGTGCTGCAGGCTGCCGTCGTGCACATGCACAGGCTCCCGATCAGAAGTGTAGGGCCCCGTGCTGCGGGGAGCACTCCGGGGCTCCGAAAAGCCCCGTGCAGGTCGGAGAATCGCTCAGAAAGTCAAGAGTGAAACGCCCGCCTAAAGAGGGGGCAGCACCCCATTTTTGGAGAATCCTACCCTTTGTCCCTCTCCATTTCTCTCTCCCTCTCGCTATTTATTACTCCCTCTCTCTATTTCACCTCTCTCCATTTCTTTTTTTTTTTAAATTTAGAGTACCCAATTAATTTTTTCCAATTAAGGGGCAATTTAGCCTGGCCAATCCACCTAACCCGCACATCTTTGGGTTGTGGGGGTGAAACCCACGCAGACACGGAGAGAATGTGCAAACTCCACACGGAGAGCAACCCAGAGTCAGGATCGAACCTGGATCTCGGCGCCGTGAGGCAACCAGGCTAACCCACTGCGCCACCATGTTGCCCCCCTCCCCCACCATTTCTATTTCTCCCTCTCTCTCTATTTCTCCCTCTCTCTCTATTTCTCCCTCTCTCTCTATTTCTCCCTCTCTCTCTATTTCTCCCTCTCTCTCTATTTCTCCCTCTCTCTCTATTTCTCCCTCTCTCTCTATTTCTCCCTCTCTCTCTCTATTTCTCCCTCTCTCTCTCTATCTCTCACTATCTCTCACTCTCTCTCTCTATATATATATATATATATCTATATCTCTCTCTCTCTATATATATCTCTCTCTCTATCTCTCTCTCTCTATATATATCTCTCTCTCTATCTCTCTCTCTATCTCTCCCTCTCTATTTCTCTCTCTCTCTATTTCTCTCTCTCTCTCTCTATTTCTCTCTATTTCTCCCTCTCTATTTCTCTCTCTCTCTATTTCTCTCTCTCTATATTTCTCCCTCTCTCTCTCTATTTCTCCCTCTCTCTCTCTATTTCTCCCTCTCTCTCTCTATTTCTCCCTCTCTCTCTCTATTTCTCCCTCTCTCTCTCTTTCTTTCTCCCCCTCTCTCTCTATTTCTCCCTCTCTCTCTCTATTTCTCCCTCTCTCTCTCTTTCTCCCTCTCTCTCTTTCTCCCTCTCTCTCTATCTCTCTCTATTTCTCTCTATTTCTCCCTCTCTTTCTATTTCTCTATTTATTTATCTCTCTCTCTATGTATATCTTTCTTTCATTCTTTCTCTCTCTTTATTTACCTCTTTCTCTTTCTCCTCTTCCTGCAGCTGCGACTCTATCCAGTTGATGCTGATTCCGTTCCGGCTCAGAAGGTTCACTTCCGGGTCTCGCAGACCAAACCCCTGGCCCGAGGCTGATTGGCTGTCCCGCGTCACGTGTGCCCAACGAACAGCCAATGGGAAGAGTCCCAATTTCCCGCCACGCCTGTGTTGGTTTAAGAGAAAGATTTCCTAAACTCAACTAACCATGAATAAACCAATTATAAACTATTAATAAACCAATTACAACAGATTATAAACTATTAATAAACCAATTATAAACTATTCTATACTATTAATAAACCATTAATAAACCAATTATAACCAAATGTAAACTATTAATAAACCATTAATGAACCAATTATAAACCATTAATAAACCAATTATAACCAAATGTAAACTATTTCATAGATTTCATAGAATTTACAGTGCAGAAGGAGGCCATTCGGCCCATCAAGTCTGCACCGGCTCTTGGAATGAGCACCCTACCGAAGCCCATACCTCCACCCTATCCCCATAACCCAGTAACCCCACCTAACACTAAGGGCAATTTGGACCCTGAGGGCAATTTAACCTGGCCAATTCACCTAACCTGCACATCTTTGGACTGTGGGAGGAAACCGGAGCACCCGGAGGAAACCCACGCCCACACGGGGAGAAGGTGCAGACTCCACACAGACAGTGACCCAAGCCGGGATTCGAACCTGGGACCCTGGAGCTGTGAAGCATTTGTGCTAACCACTATGCTACCGTGCTGCCCTATTAACAAACTATTAATAAACCATTAATGAACCAATTATAATCCATTAATAACCCAATTATAAACCATTAATAAGCCATTAATAAACCATTATTGAACAAATTATGAACCATAAATAAACCACGATTAAACCATTAATAAACCAATTATAACCCATTAATAAACCATTAATAAACTGAATAAACCATTAATAAACTAATAAACCATTAATAATGTAAACCATTAATAAACCAATTATAAACCAACAAACCATTAATGAATCAATCATAAACCATTTATAAACCATTAATAAACAAATTCGAAATCATTAAGAATGAACTAATTATAAACCATTAAACCAAATAGGAACCATTTATAAACCAATTTTAACCCATTAATAATCCAAATATGACCATAAATAAACCATCCATAAACTATTAAAAAACAATTATAACCCATTTATAAACCATTAATAAAGCAAATAAAAACCATTAATAAACCATTTATAGGTGGCACGGTGGCATAGTGGTTAGCACTGCTGCCTCACGGCGCCGAGGTTCCAGGTTCGAACCCAGCTGTGGGTCATTGTCCCTGTGGAGTTTGCACATTATCCCCGTGTCTGCGTGGGTCTCACCCCCATAACCCAAAGATGTGCGGTGTTGGTGGATTGGCCACGCTAAATCGCCCATTAATTGGAAAAAAATAATTGGGTACTCTAAATTTGTTTTTAAAAATTAATAAACCATTTATAAACCAATTATAAACCATTTATAAACCATAAATAAACCAATTGTAAACAATTAATAATAAAGCATTAATAAACCAATTATAAACAATTAATAAATCAATTATAAACCATTAATAAGGTAAACCATTAATAAACCAATTATAAACCAATAAACCACTAATAAACCAATTATCAATCATTAATAAACCATTAGTAAACCATTAATAATAAACTAATTATAAACCATTAATAAACCAAATATGAACCATTTATAAACTAATTATAAACCATTAGTAAACCATTTATAAACCAATTTTAACTCATTGATAAACCAAACATAACCACAAATAAACCATTTTTATAGCATTAAAAACCAATTATAAACCATTACAAAACCATTAATAAAGCAATTATAAACCATTAATAACCCATTTATAAACCATGAATAAACCAATTATAAACCATTAATAAACCACAAATAAACCAATTATAAACCAATCATAAACCATTTATAGGGCGGTACGGTGGCGTAATGATTAGCACTGCTGCCTCACGGTCCGAGATCCCAGGTGATTTCCCGGCTCTGGGTCACTGTCCGGGTGGAGTTTGCACATTATCCCCGTGTCTGTGTGGGTCTCACCCCAACAACCCAAAGATGTGCAGTGTACGTGGATTGGCCACACTAAATTGCCCCTTAATTTGAACATAAAATTGGGTATTCTAAATTTATTTTTAAAAATTAATAAGCCATTAATAAACCAATTATAAGCCATTTAATAAATAATTTACAGACATAAACCATTAATTTTTTTAAAATTCTTTTTTTAAATAAATAAATTTAGAGTGCCCAATTTTTCCAATTAAGGCGCAATTTAGCGTGGCCAATCCACCTGCCCTGCACACCTTTGGGTTGTGGGGGTGAAACCCACGCAGACACAGGGAGAATGTGCAAACTCCATACGGACAGTGACCCAGAGTCAGGATCGAACACGGGACCTCAGTGCCGTGAGGCAGCTGTGCTAACCACTACGCCACCGTGCTGCCCCTACACAAACCATTAATAAACTATTTAAGAAACCATTAATAAGCCATTTAATAAACTATTTATGCACCATTTAATGAACCATTTGTAAATCTGTGAGGAAAGGATACTTTGCTGCAGGAGTGATTCCACTGAGGAATAGAGATATTTTATATTGAAACAAACTTTATTATTAGCACAGAAAATAGCTTACAGTTAACAGTTAAATACTTTCACTCCTAACTTGTACCTTCTCCATCTCCAATTAAGCAAAGCCCATCACAGGTCAAAGGCCACTTTCCCACTTATAAATCAAGTTAGGAAACACTGAGGCAGCATGGTGGCCTAGTGGTTAGCACAACCGCCTCACGGCGCTGAGGTCCCAGGTTCGATCCCGGCTCTGGGTCACTGTCCGTGTGGAGTTTGCACATTCTCCCCGTGTCTGCATGGGTTTCACCCCCACAACCCAAAGACGTGCCAATTAGGTGGATTGGCCACGCTAAATTGCCCCTTAATTGGAAAAAAAATAATTGGGTACTCTAAATTTATATTAAAAAAAAGAGGAAACACAGAGATACTTGCTGCCCCCGGACAGAGATTTCTTGGAAATACTGCTTGGAGAGAGAGAAATTCTTTCAGACACCAGCTGCATGCCTTGCTATCTTTGAGAGATTAAAACGAAACTCCCTGCTACAAATCTGGCTCCTCCAATTTATCCCACTCAGATCCCATGACCTGCTTTACTTAAGTCTAAACACGATGTCTCAAGTTATCTACTAGGCAGGGAATCTCCAGCAATCATTAAAAAAATTCCATTACGCTTTATATAGGTAAACACATACATAGTTGGAATGAATGATGATCTCACTTTTATGACATCTTAATTGCACCTTTTGCAGTCTGCCTGTATGTTAAACCAGGATTTTTTTTTAATGTTGCAGGAGCAACAGATATATATACCTTAAGCAGGTGTTTAATAACATTATTGCAACAGATATAAATAATACAATTTATTTAAATATTTCCTGCATTCATGATACAAGTAATATCCGTGCCACACAAGTGAGAATCTATCCATCTGCCTTTGATATTCAATGGTATTACCATTGCTGAATTAAAACCATCATTGGGATTGGCATTGATCACATGTCATGAACAAATAGAATAAAAATAATATTTAAGAGCGGTTCTTGAGTGTTTCCTCACAGCGCTTTGGCTCATTTGTCCAGATTTCCAATCTGAAAAAATAGTTCCCTCGTATATACTCATATCAGTAAGGCTGAGACATTTACAACAATTGTCTGGCAGACGTTCGGAGTGAATTATCCATCCAGCACGTAGCCCAAGGTTCCCAGGATCACATGTACCAGCCATCAACAAATTCACTTCACTCCACAAGGTAGGGCAACACGGTAGCATTGTGGATAGCACAATTGCTTCACAGCTCCAGGGTCCCAGGTTCGATTCCGGCTTGGGTCACTGTCTGTGCGGAGTCTGCACGTCCTCCCCGTGTGTGCGTGGGTTTCCTCCGGGTGCTCCGGTTTCCTCCCACAGTCCAAAGATGTGCAGGTTAGGTGGATTGGCCGCGATAAATTGCCCTTAGTGTCCAAAATTGCCCTTAGTGTTGGGTGGGGTTACTGGGTTATGGGGATAGGGTGGAGGTGTTGACCTTGGGTAGGATGCTCTTTCCAAGAGCCGGTGCAGACTCGATGGGCCGAATGGCCTCCTTCTGCACTGTAAAATCTATGTATTAAGAACTTGTTGGAGGCCCTGGAGGGTTGGAAAGGCTATTTACCTTGACAATATTCCGTACTATAGTAGCCCTGGAAACGAGTGCTCCAGAACTTTTCACAGTGACTTCATTGCAGTGTTAATTTAAGCCTACTTGTGACACTAATAAAGATGATTATTTATCGTACTCCTAACCAAGCTGTTCCAGTACAGCTACAACATTGGCATCTACTCGGCAATGTGAAAAATTGCCGAGGTATGTCTTTGTACATAAAAAGGACAAATCAAACCCGGATAATTACCACCCCCCTCCCCACCATCAGTCTATTCTCAATCATTAGCAAAGTGATGGAAGGTACCCGTTGACAGTGCTATCGAATTGCACTTAATCAGCAATAACCTGCTCATCGCGGAACGCCAGGGCCACTAAGCTCTTCAATTCATGACAGCCTTGGTCCAAACGTAAGACCATAAGACAAGAGGAGCAAAATTAGGCCACTCGGCCCATCGAGTCTGCTCCGCCATTCAATCATGGCTGATGTGTTTCTCATCCCCATTTTCCTGCCTTCTCCCCATAACCCCTGATCCGCTTATTAATCAAGATAAACTTGGACAAAGGTGCTGATTTCCAGAGGTGACGTTAGAATGACTGCCCCTTGACATGAAGGCAGCATTTGACGAAGTGCGGCATCAAAGAGCCCTGGGAAAATTGAACTCAATGTGAGTCACGAGGGAAACTCTCCACTGGCTGGAGTGGTACCTGAGCACAAAGGAAGATGTTTATGGTTGCTGGTGGTCAATCACTGCCTGTCTGTATCTCATTATGTGCATGAGTGCATATCATGGCAGTGCAGACTTCGCATAGACAGTGACCCAACAGGGAATCGAACCTGGGGCCCTGGCGCTGTGATACCGTGCTGCCCTCCAGAGCAGCTGTCAGAGCGTTCCAGCTCGTTACCCTTTCCGTGTAGCCCTGGGGTTTCTTTCCCTTCACCTTCAAGTCGTTCCCAGATTCCCTTTTGAAAACCATGATTGAATCTCCCTTTGCCAAACCTTCAGACACTCAGAAACATGCATAGAAAATAAAAACAGGAGGAGGCCATTCGGCCCTTCGAGCCTGCTCTGCCATTCATTTTGATCATGGCTGATTATCAAACTCAATACCCTGATCCCACCTTCCCCCCATATCCCTTGATCCTTAGGGGCTGGTTTAGCACAGGGCTAAATTGCTGGCTTTAAAGCAGACGAAGGCAGGCCAGCAGCACGGTTCGATTCCCGTACCAGCCTCCCCGAACAGGCGCCGGAATGTGGCGACTAGGGGCTTTTCACAGTAACTTCATTTGAAGCCTACTTGTGACAATAAGCGATTTCCATTTCATTTCATTCATCCTTTTAGCCAAGAGCTATATCTAATCCCTTCTTGAAATTACACAACGTTTTAGCCTCAACTACTTTCCGTGGTAATGAAGTCCACAGATTCACCACTCTCTGGGTGAAGAAATTTCTCCTCACCTCAGTCCTGGGGCATCACTTAGGAGCTCCTCATGGTTGTGTCCTAGGCCAACAATCTCCAGCTATTTCATCAATGACCTTGCCTCCAACGTGAGGCGGTTATGATTGTGCATTGTTAACTCCCACCACACTGCCTCCGACACTGCATTCAGCACGAGCTGGTCAACATTCAGGCTTGGGGTGATAAGCGACTGGTGAGGATTGGTTTGCCTCACTGGGAACTACCTGGGAGTACCACTGCCAGCACGTTGCCCTCCAAGCCCCACACACCATTCCAACTTGGAAATATATCGGCCGTTCCTTCACTGTCGTTGGGGCAAAATCCTGGAATTCCCTCCCTAACAGCACAGTGGGTGGACTTACACCTCAAGGACTGCAGCGGTTCAAGAAGGCAGCTCACCTTCTCAGGGGGAAATTAGGGACGGGCAACAAATTAGCCAGCGACGCCCACATCCCTTGAAAGAAGAAATACAAATACCTTTTCATGCAGGTCGTCCAGAACTAGGGGTCATAGTTTGAGGATAAGGGGTAAACTCAGGGGATACTGGCAGGGATTTGCGGACGTCATATCCCGGGTACTGAAAACAAGGGTGGCGATGAGTCCAGGGGTGGCGATTTTTGGGGTGTCGGAAGACCCGGGAGTACAGGAGGGGATAGAGGCCGACGTTGTGGCCTTTGCTTCCCTGATAGCCCGGCGACGAATACTGTTGGCCTGGAGGGACTCAAAGCCCCCAAGGACCGAAGTATGGCTGCCGGACATGGCAAGCTTTCTCGCCTTACGAGGATCACTATCGGGGTTCGCCCGGAGGTGGCAACCATTCATTGGCTTCTTCGCGGGAAACTAACCATCAGCGGGGGGCGGGTAGAAGAATAGTGTAGAGTAGGGGGAAAGAATAGGCGGGTCTATCTGCGAGAGTGGTACTGTTATTTGCACTATGTTTTTTGTAATTGGTATCTGCACACTAATGTATATTGTTACTGTTTACAATGCCAAAAATACCTCAATAAAATTGTTAACAAAAAAAGAAACGGGGATTGACATTAGATTCATTACTGTTTATTGTTTGTTGTTGGTGGGTGCAAGTTCGGGAGAAAACGTGAAGAAGGAGGCAAATAAAAATATTTTTTTTTTAAGATTTCAAACAGATCTAGTAACTCAAAACTGGCCATCCATGAGGTGGTGTGGGCCATCAGCAGCAGCAGAATTGTACTCACCCATCATCTGTAACCTCAAGAAAAAATGAGGTGTCAACCTCGTCATGCGAGCGTAACTTTGGGCAGCACGGTAGCATAGTGGTTAGCACAACTGCTTCACAGCTCCAGGGTCCCAGGTTCGATTCCCGGCTTGGGTCGCTGTCTGTGCAGAGTCTGCACATCCTCCCCGTGTGTGCGTGGGTTTCCTCCGGGTGCTCCGGTTTCCTCCCACAGTCCAAAGATGTGCAGGTTAGGTGGATTGGCCAGGCTAAATTGCCCTTAGTGTCCAAAATTGCCCTTAGTGTTGGGTGGGGTTACTGGGTTATGGAGATAGGGTGGAGGTGTGGGCTTGGGTAGGGTGCTCTTTCCAAGAGCGGGTGCAGACTTGATGGGCCGAATGGCCTCCTTCTGCACTGTAAATTCTATCTATGAAACTTTAAGAAATGGGTGTTAAAGAAATGTACCTTTAAGAAATGGGTGTTTATCAGTGATGTCAGAGTGTGGTGGAGCTGGGCTGTCTGTCAGCTTTTTACTTTCATTTTAGGCTGTTTGCTGCAGGGTGTGTTTTGGTTTTGTTTTCAGTGTTGGAGCTGAAGCCAGACAGAGCAGGTGTACTGTTGTTCTCTCTGCCATGAAAAGACTACCTCTTGATCATTTGGTGAATTCAGAATTATAAATGTTCTCAGTAGTGAATGTAAACCTGATGTGCTTCTGTTAAAAGGTGTTTCTTCTGTCTTCTGGATGTTGTTTGGGAAGTTAGTAAGGATTACTTAGTGTTGTAGTCTTTGGGATTTGTATTTGAATTGATGGTTGCTAAGATGTTCACTGTATGTTTTAAAAAGGTTAACTTGTTCATAGAATAAACATTGTTTTGTTTTAAAAAATACTTTTCCATTTCTGCTCTACCACACCTGTAGCGTGGGCTGTGTGCTCCCCGTATCATAATCTATTAAAAGTTGTGGGCCAGGTGAACTCCATGATACACTTTGGGGTTCTCTGAACCCTGGCCCATAACAACCTGGTGAAGCTACAACCCGCGACTGTTTGCAGCAAGCGATAGGCAGAGCTAAGGTATCCCACCAGCAATGATTCCAACCTAAGCCCTGCAGTCCTGCCACGTCCAGCCGTGAATGATGCTGGACAATTAAACAGCTCACTGGAGGAGGAGGTTCCACAAATATCCCCATCCTCAATGATGGAGGAGCCCAGCACACCTGTGCAAAAGACAAGGCCGAGTCATTCGCAACAATCTTCAGCCAGAAGTGCCGAGTGGATGATCCATCTCGGTCTCCTCCGGAGGTCCCCAGCACCACAGATGGCAGTCTTCAGCCAATTTGATTCACTCCACGTGATATCAAAAAACGGCTGAAGACACTGGATACTGTAAAGGCTATGGGGTCCTGGCAATATTCCGGCAATAGTACTGAAGACATGTGTCCCAGAACTTGCCGTGCCCCTAGCCAAGCTGTGCCAGTACAGCTACAACACAGGCATCTACCCGGCAATGTGGAAAATTGCCCGGGTGTGTCTTGCACACAAAAAGCATGACAAATCAAAGCGACACACTTGGTTGCATAGTGTACCGAAAACAACCTCTAAATGCCGGAAAGACGAAGGCCAAGTGATGGAACCATCAATTCACCAGACACGTGGTGAACTGTCCGGGCCCCCCGGACAGGCGTCGGAATGTGGCGACTAGGGGCTTTTCACAGTAACTTCATTGAAGCCTACTCGTGACAATAAGCGATTTTCATTTCATTTTCACGTGTTTCCGATGTGAATCTAGGCTTTAATCGACTTACTTCAGAGCCAGCCTGTTACCCGTTGATGAACTCGTAGTGAACTCAGGCTGACTCTGGACAAGGGTATTTATACAGCAGCACTAGGGGGAGGAGTCGTGGGCGGAGCCAAGGGTGGAGCCCAGTACAAGTTCCTGAGTACTCCCAGAGCTACTCCCCCTAGTGGTTGGATAGCGCGACTGCGCTTACAAAGACAGTGTGAATTATCATATCATATATATTACATTCACCACACCAAGGTACTGATCAGTGACTTCAGGAAGCGTAGCACGGCACCCCCCCCCCCCCCCCTTCCCTGTCTGCATCAATGGCTGTGAAGTGAAGCTGGTCGATAGTTTTAACTTCCTGGGGGTCACCATCACCAACAGTCTGTCCTGGTTCACTCACGTTGATGCAACGGTCAAGAACGGTCAAGAGGGGCTGGTTTAACTCACTGAGCTAAATCGCTGGCTTTTAAAGCAGACCAAGCAGGCCAGCAGCACGGTTCGATTCCCGTACCAGCCTCCCCGGACAGGCGCCGGAATGTGGCGACTAGGGGCTTTTCATAGTAACTTCATTGAAGCCTACCCGTGACAATAAGCGATTTTCATTTCATTTCATTTCAAGAAAGCCCAACTACGTCTCTACTTTCTACGGAAGCTAAAGAAATTTGGCCTGTCTACATCGACTCTCACAAACTTCTACAGATGTGCGATAGAGAGCATCCTATCCGACTGCATCACAGCCTGGTATTGCAACTGCAAGGGAGTGGGCCGAAGGAGGGCGCTCTTTCAGAGGGTCGGTGCAGCCTCGATGGGCCGAATGGCCTCTTTCTGCACTGTAGAAATTTATACCTTATTGGCTGTGAAGCACTTTCAGGCGCCCAGTGGTCGTGGAAGGCGCTTTACAATTGCAAGTCATTCACCAGCCCAGTGTTGCAGACTTGCAAAAGGCCCCTTTAACACAAGTGCCGGGCAATCCTTGCCAGGTCGGAGCAGAGCAATGGTACTTGACTGAGGAAAGGTGAGATGCTGAGAGCGGACAGCAGAGGGCAGCAGTGATCCCAGAAGCATTTGAGTCGGCTGAGTGGGAAAGAGAGAGAGAGAGAGAGAGAGGGAGCCTTTCCCTTTAACTAGCCTGCAAGGTGCAAAACCTGGGACAGCTGCAATCTCAGGTATTTGGGAATGTTGCTGGTCACCTGTCCCCGAAGCAGCTCCATGGGAATCAGACCTTAGTGCATGCAAGCAGAGAGAGAGAGAGAGAGGGAGCCATGCGTTCAAATCAGAACTTTGAGGAAGTTCATGCAAAAGTTTTCCAGGTGAATGAAACTTTTTTTTAAACACAGCCAAACTCTTCCACAAGTCCGGAGCTGCTATTCTGTTGAAGAAAGGATCAGGGGGCGATAAAGAGGATGCAACAGTGACGAAGTCTGGAAACTTTTGCCGTGAAGCATGGAAACCAACACTCCTTAACTTTTCAAACAAAATCAAGACTTGTTTTACTTTTATAAAAGTGGAACTATTGAGCTCCTGTGAGAGTGTGAAGCTGGCTGCAATTTGTGAATGTTTGGTTACTGGAAGTGGTGATGACTTGCCTGTGACTTTGGCCCTGAGGAATTTAACAATGGGTCTGCCAATTGTCTTCAGGAAGTCCCAGGATTGAGGGGCCCTTACTTCTGGATCTGCCACCCTCACCCCCACCTCTGGGGCTGATGTGACCCTGGCTCTCTCTCCAGGAGCTGGGCGAGTGCTGGAACAGCCATGGATGGGAGTTGGATGAGAGCTCGCAAGGAGGATCATTCGTCCCCGGGCTCTTGGGGTTATTCTCACGCCCAGGCCAGCATGGAGCTGACAGAGAGGGTCAGAGACTTTGCAGAAACTCTGGGCCAGTTTAAGGATGCTCTTCGAGTGGCAGGTAGGTGCAGGAGGTCCAAACGTGAGTTGTCACTCAGTTCGACTGCAATAGATTCGATCAAGTTTAATACTTCAGTGAGAAACATTTCTCCAGTGTCCAGCATATCTGTGAAAACCAGTGGCAGATCAGTGATAGTCTGTGCTTCCAAATCTGTGATATGAACAATATTTATGGTGGTCAAGCAGTGAATGACCTGTCCCCACCAGTACTGTACCCCAGTGTTATACAGTGACAGACCCGTCCCCACCAGTACTGTACCCCAGTGTTATACAGTGACAGACCCATCCCCACCAGTACTGTACCCCAGTGTTATACAGTGGCAGACCCGTCCCCACCAGTACTGTACCCCAGTGTTATACAGTGACAGAGCCCGTCCCCACCAGTACTGTACCCCAGTGTTATACAGTGACAGACCCTGTCCCCACCAGTACTGTACCCCAGTGTTATACAGTGACAGACCCGTCCCCACCAGTACTGTACCCCAGTGTTATACAGTGACAGACCCATCCCCACCAGTACTGTACCCCAGTGTTATACAGTGACAGACCCGTCCCCACCAGTACTGTACCCCAGTGTTATACAGTGACAGACCCGTCCCCACCAGTACTGTACCCCAGTGTTATACAGTGACAGACCCGCCCCACCAGTACTGTACCCCAGTGTTATACAGTGACAGACCCGTCCCCACCAGTACTGTACCCCAGTGTTATACAGTGACAGACCCGTCCCCACCAGTACTGTACCCCAGTGTTATACAGTGACAGACCCGTCCCCACCAGTACTGTACCCCAGTGTTATACAGTGACAGACCCATCCCCACCAGTACTGTACCCCAGTGTTATACAGTGACAGACCCGTCCCCACCAGTACTGTACCCCAGTGTTATACAGTGACAGACCCGTCCCCACCAGTACTGTACCCCAGTGTTATACAGTGACAGACCCGTCCCCACCAGTACTGTACCCCAGTGTTATACAGTGACAGACCCGTCCCCACCAGTACTGTACCCCAGTGTTATACAGTGACAGACCCGTCCCCACCAGTACTGTACCCCAGTGTTATACAGTGACAGACCCGTCCCCACCAGTACTGTACCCCAGTGTTATACAGTGACAGACCCGTCCCCACCAGTACTGTACCCCAGTGTTATACAGTGACAGACCCGTCCCCACCAGTACTGTACCCCAGTGTTATACAGTGACAGACCCATCCCCACCAGTACTGTACCCCAGTGTTATACAGTGACAGACCCGTCCCCACCAGTACTGTACCCCAGTGTTATACAGTGACAGACCCGTCCCCACCAGTACTGTACCCCAGTGTTATACAGTGACAGACCCGTCCCCACCAGTACTGTACCCCAGTGTTATACAGTGACAGACCCTCCCCACCAGTACTGTACCCCAGTGTTATACAGTGACAGACCCGTCCCCACCAGTACTGTACCCCAGTGTTATACAGTGACAGACCCGTCCCACCAGTACTGTACCCCAGTGTTATACAGTGACAGACCCGTCCCCACCAGTACTGTACCCCAGTGTTATACAGTGACAGACCCGTCCCCACCAGTACTGTACCCCAGTGTTATACAGTGACAGACCCGTCCCCACCAGTACTGTACCCCAGTGTTATACAGTGACAGACCCATCCCCACCAGTACTGTACCCCAGTGTTATACAGTGACAGACCCGTCCCCACCAGTACTGTACCCCAGTGTTATACAGTGACAGACCCGTCCCCACCAGTACTGTACCCCAGTGTTATACAGTGACAGACCCTCCCCACCAGTACTGTACCCCAGTGTTATACAGTGACAGACCCGCCCCACCAGTACTGTACCCCAGTGTTATACAGTGACAGACCCGTCCCCACCAGTACTGTACCCCAGTGTTATACAGTGACAGACCCATCCCCACCAGTACTGTACCCCAGTGTTATACAGTGACAGACCCGTCCCCACCAGTACTGTACCCCAGTGTTATACAGTGACAGACCCGTCCCCACCAGTACTGTACCCCAGTGTTATACAGTGACAGACCCGTCCCCACCAGTACTGTACCCCAGTGTTATACAGTGACAGACCCGTCCCCACCAGTACTGTACCCCAGTGTTATACAGTGACAGACCCGTCCCCACCAGTACTGTACCCCAGTGTTATACAGTGACAGACCCATCCCCACCAGTACTGTACCCCAGTGTTATACAGTGACAGACCCGTCCCCACCAGTACTGTACCCCAGTGTTATACAGTGACAGACCCTCCCCACCAGTACTGTACCCCAGTGTTATACAGTGACAGACCCGTCCCCACCAGTACTGTACCCCAGTGTTATACAGTGACAGACCCGCCCCACCAGTACTGTACCCCAGTGTTATACAGTGACAGACCCGTCCCCACCAGTACTGTACCCCAGTGTTATACAGTGACAGACCCGTCCCCACCAGTACTGTACCCCAGTGTTATACAGTGACAGACCCATCCCCACCAGTACTGTACCCCAGTGTTATACAGTGACAGACCCTCCCCACCAGTACTGTACCCCAGTGTTATACAGTGACAGACCCTCCCCACCAGTACTGTACCCCAGTGTTATACAGTGACAGACCCGTCCCCACCAGTACTGTACCCCAGTGTTATACAGTGACAGACCCTCCCCACCAGTACTGTACCCCAGTGTTATACAGTGACAGACCCGTCCCCACCAGTACTGTACCCCAGTGTTATACAGTGACAGACCCGTCCCCACCAGTACTGTACCCCAGTGTTATACAGTGACAGACCCGTCCCCACCAGTACTGTACCCCAGTGTTATACAGTGACAGACCCGTCCCCACCAGTACTGTACCCCAGTGTTATACAGTGACAGACCCGTCCCCACCAGTACTGTACCCCAGTGTTATACAGTGACAGACCCGTCCCCACCAGTACTGTACCCCAGTGTTATACAGTGACAGACCCTCCCCACCAGTACTGTACCCCAGTGTTATACAGTGACAGACCCGTCCCCACCAGTACTGTACCCCAGTGTTATACAGTGACAGACCCGTCCCCACCAGTACTGTACCCCAGTGTTATACAGTGACAGACCCATCCCCACCAGTACTGTACCCCAGTGTTATACAGTGACAGACCCGTCCCCACCAGTACTGTACCCCAGTGTTATACAGTGACAGACCCGTCCCCACCAGTACTGTACCCCAGTGTTATACAGTGACAGACCCGTCCCCACCAGTACTGTACCCCAGTGTTATACAGTGACAGACCCGTCCCCACCAGTACTGTACCCCAGTGTTATACAGTGACAGACCCGTCCCCACCAGTACTGTACCCCAGTGTTATACGGTGACAGACCCGTCCCCACCAGTACTGTACCCCAGTGTTATACAGTGACAGACCCGTCCCCACCAGTACTGTACCCCAGTGTTATACAGTGACAGACCCGTCCCCACCAGTACTGTACCCCAGTGTTATACAGTGACAGACCCGTCCCCACCAGTACTGTACCCCAGTGTTATACAGTGACAGACCCGTCCCCACCAGTACTGTACCCCAGTGTTATACAGTGACAGACCCGTCCCCACCAGTACTGTACCCCAGTGTTATACAGTGACAGACCCGTCCCCACCAGTACTGTACCCCAGTGTTATACAGTGACAGACCCTCCCCACCAGTACTGTACCCCAGTGTTATACAGTGACAGACCCGTCCCCACCAGTACTGTACCCCAGTGTTATACAGTGACAGACCCGTCCCCACCAGTACTGTACCCCAGTGTTATACAGTGACAGACCCGTCCCCACCAGTACTGTACCCCAGTGTTATACAGTGACAGACCCATCCCCACCAGTACTGTACCCCAGTGTTATACAGTGACAGACCCGTCCCCACCAGTACTGTACCCCAGTGTTATACAGTGACAGACCCGTCCCCACCAGTACTGTACCCCAGTGTTATACAGTGACAGACCCGTCCCCACCAGTACTGTACCCCAGTGTTATACAGTGACAGACCCGTCCCCACCAGTACTGTACCCCAGTGTTATACAGTGACAGACCCGTCCCCACCAGTACTGTACCCCAGTGTTATACAGTGACAGACCCAGTCCCCACCAGTACTGTACCCCAGTGTTATACAGTGACAGACCCGTCCCCACCAGTACTGTACCCCAGTGTTATACAGTGACAGACCCGTCCCCACCAGTACTGTACCCCAGTGTTATACAGTGACAGACCCGTCCCCACCAGTACTGTACCCCAGTGTTATACAGTGACAGACCCGTCCCCACCAGTACTGTACCCCAGTGTTATACAGTGACAGACCCGTCCCCACCAGTACTGTACCCCAGTGTTATACAGTGACAGACCCGTCCCCACCAGTACTGTACCCCAGTGTTATACAGTGACAGACCCGTCCCCACCAGTACTGTACCCCAGTGTTATACAGTGACAGACCCGTCCCCACCAGTACTGTATCCCAGTGTTATACAGTGACAGACCCGTCCCC
Source organism: Scyliorhinus canicula (assembly GCF_902713615.1). NCBI lineage: Eukaryota > Metazoa > Chordata > Chondrichthyes > Carcharhiniformes > Scyliorhinidae > Scyliorhinus > Scyliorhinus canicula. Next base: position 19,751,059 of record NC_052170.1, on the reverse strand, counting down.
ACCAGTACTGTACCCAGTGTTATACAGTGACAGACCCGTCCCCACCAGTACTGTACCCCAGTGTTATACAGTGACAGACCCGTCCCCACCAGTACTGTACCCCAGTGTTATACAGTGACAGACCCGTCCCCACCAGTACTGTACCCCAGTGTTATACAGTGACAGACCCGTCCCCACCAGTACTGTACCCCAGTGTTATACAGTGACAGACCCATCCCCACCAGTACTGTACCCCAGTGTTATACAGTGACAGACCCGTCCCCACCAGTACTGTACCCCAGTGTTATACAGTGACAGACCCGTCCCCACCAGTACTGTACCCCAGTGTTATACAGTGACAGACCCGTCCCCACCAGTACTGTACCCCAGTGTTATACAGTGACAGACCCGTCCCCACCAGTACTGTACCCCAGTGTTATACAGTGACAGACCCGTCCCCACCAGTACTGTACCCCAGTGTTATACAGTGACAGACCCGTCCCCACCAGTACTGTACCCCAGTGTTATACAGTGACAGACCCGTCCCCACCAGTACTGTACCCCAGTGTTATACAGTGACAGACCCGTCCCCACCAGTACTGTACCCCAGTGTTATACAGTGACAGACCCGTCCCCACCAGTACTGTACCCCAGTGTTATACAGTGACAGACCCGTCCCCACCAGTACTGTACCCCAGTGTTATACAGTGACAGACCCGTCCCCACCAGTACTGTACCCCAGTGTTATACAGTGACAGACCCATCCCCACCAGTACTGTACCCCAGTGTTATACAGTGACAGACCCGTCCCCACCAGTACTGTACCCCAGTGTTATACAGTGACAGACCCGTCCCCACCAGTACTGTACCCCAGTGTTATACAGTGACAGACCCGTCCCCACCAGTACTGTACCCCAGTGTTATACAGTGACAGACCCGTCCCCACCAGTACTGTACCCCAGTGTTATACAGTGACAGACCCGTCCCCACCAGTACTGTACCCCAGTGTTATACAGTGACAGACCCGTCCCCACCAGTACTGTACCCCAGTGTTATACAGTGACAGACCCGTCCCCACCAGTACTGTACCCCAGTGTTATACAGTGACAGACCCGTCCCCACCAGTACTGTACCCCAGTGTTATACAGTGACAGACCCGTCCCCACCAGTACTGTACCCCAGTGTTATACAGTGACAGACCCGTCCCCACCAGTACTGTACCCCAGTGTTATACAGTGACAGACCCGTCCCCACCAGTACTGTACCCCAGTGTTATACAGTGACAGACCCGTCCCCACCAGTACTGTACCCCAGTGTTATACAGTGACAGACCCATCCCCACCAGTACTGTACCCCAGTGTTATACAGTGACAGACCCTCCCCACCAGTACTGTACCCCAGTGTTATACAGTGACAGACCCGTCCCCACCAGTACTGTACCCCAGTGTTATACAGTGACAGACCCGTCCCCACCAGTACTGTACCCCAGTGTTATACAGTGACAGACCCTCCCCACCAGTACTGTACCCCAGTGTTATACAGTGACAGACCCGTCCCCACCAGTACTGTACCCCAGTGTTATACAGTGACAGACCCGTCCCCACCAGTACTGTACCCCAGTGTTATACAGTGACAGACCCGTCCCCACCAGTACTGTACCCCAGTGTTATACAGTGACAGACCCGTCCCCACCAGTACTGTACCCCAGTGTTATACAGTGACAGACCCGTCCCCACCAGTACTGTACCCCAGTGTTATACAGTGACAGACCCGTCCCCACCAGTACTGTACCCCAGTGTTATACAGTGACAGACCCTCCCCACCAGTACTGTACCCCAGTGTTATACAGTGACAGACCCGTCCCCACCAGTACTGTACCCCAGTGTTATACAGTGACAGACCCGTCCCCACCAGTACTGTACCCCAGTGTTATACAGTGACAGACCCGTCCCCACCAGTACTGTACCCCAGTGTTATACAGTGACAGACCCGTCCCCACCAGTACTGTACCCCAGTGTTATACAGTGACAGACCCGTCCCCACCAGTACTGTACCCCAGTGTTATACAGTGACAGACCCGTCCCCACCAGTACTGTACCCCAGTGTTATACAGTGACAGACCCGTCCCCACCAGTACTGTACCCCAGTGTTATACAGTGACAGACCCGTCCCCACCAGTACTGTACCCCAGTGTTATACAGTGACAGACCCGTCCCCACCAGTACTGTACCCCAGTGTTATACAGTGACAGACCCGTCCCCACCAGTACTGTACCCCAGTGTTATACAGTGACAGACCCGTCCCCACCAGTACTGTACCCCAGTGTTATACAGTGACAGACCCATCCCCACCAGTACTGTACCCCAGTGTTATACAGTGACAGACCCTCCCCACCAGTACTGTACCCCAGTGTTATACAGTGACAGACCCGTCCCCACCAGTACTGTACCCCAGTGTTATACAGTGACAGACCCGTCCCCACCAGTACTGTACCCCAGTGTTATACAGTGACAGACCCTCCCCACCAGTACTGTACCCCAGTGTTATACAGTGACAGACCCGTCCCCACCAGTACTGTACCCCAGTGTTATACAGTGACAGACCCATCCCCACCAGTACTGTACCCCAGTGTTATACAGTGACAGACCCGTCCCCACCAGTACTGTACCCCAGTGTTATACAGTGACAGACCCGTCCCCACCAGTACTGTACCCCAGTGTTATACAGTGACAGACCCGTCCCCACCAGTACTGTACCCCAGTGTTATACAGTGACAGACCCGTCCCCACCAGTACTGTACCCCAGTGTTATACAGTGACAGACCCTCCCCACCAGTACTGTACCCCAGTGTTATACAGTGACAGACCCGTCCCCACCAGTACTGTACCCCAGTGTTATACAGAGACAGACCCGTCCCCACCAGTACTGTACCCCAGTGTTATACAGTGACAGACCCATCCCCACCAGTACTGTACCCCAGTGTTATACAGTGACAGACCCGTCCCCACCAGTACTGTACCCCAGTGTTATACAGTGACAGACCCGTCCCCACCAGTACTGTACCCCAGTGTTATACAGTGACAGACCCGTCCCCACCAGTACTGTACCCCAGTGTTATACAGTGACAGACCCGTCCCCACCAGTACTGTACCCCAGTGTTATACAGTGACAGACCCATCCCCACCAGTACTGTACCCCAGTGTTATACAGTGACAGACCCGTCCCCACCAGTACTGTACCCCAGTGTTATACAGTGACAGACCCAGTCCCCACCAGTACTGTACCCCAGTGTTATACAGTGACAGACCCGTCCCCACCAGTACTGTACCCCAGTGTTATACAGTGACAGACCCGTCCCCACCAGTACTGTACCCCAGTGTTATACAGTGACAGACCCTCCCCACCAGTACTGTACCCCAGTGTTATACAGTGACAGACCCGTCCCCACCAGTACTGTACCCCAGTGTTATACAGTGACAGACCCGTCCCCACCAGTACTGTACCCCAGTGTTATACAGTGACAGACCCATCCCCACCAGTACTGTACCCCAGTGTTATACAGTGACAGACCCGTCCCCACCAGTACTGTACCCCAGTGTTATACAGTGACAGACCCGTCCCCACCAGTACTGTACCCCAGTGTTATACAGTGACAGACCCGTCCCCACCAGTACTGTACCCCAGTGTTATACAGTGACAGACCCGTCCCCACCAGTACTGTACCCCAGTGTTATACAGTGACAGACCCGTCCCCACCAGTACTGTACCCCAGTGTTATACAGTGACAGACCCATCCCCACCAGTACTGTACCCCAGTGTTATACAGTGACAGATCCATCCCCACCAATACTGTACCCCAGTGTTATACAGTGACAGACCCATCCCCACCAGTACTGTACCCCAGTGTTATACAGTGACAGACCCGTCCCCACCAGTACTGTACCCCAGTGTTATACAGTGACAGACCCGTCCCCACCAGTACTGTACCCCAGTGTTATACAGTGACAGACCCGTCCCCACCAGTACTGTACCCCAGTGTTATACAGCGACAGACCCGTCCCCACCAGTACTGTAGCCCAGTGTTATACAGCGACAGACCCGTCCCCACCAGTACTGTACCCCAGTGTTATACAGTGACAGACCCTTCCCCACCAGTACTGTATCCCAGTGTTATACAGTGACAGACCCGTCCCCACCAGTACTGTATCCCAGTGTTATACAGTGACAGACACGTCCCCACCAGTACTGTACTCCAGTGTTATACAGTGACAGACCCGTCCCCACCAGTACTGTACCCCAGTGTTATACAGTGACAGACCCGTCCCCACCAGTACTGTACCCCAGTGTTATACAGTGACAGACCCTTCCCCACCAGTACTGTACCCCAGTGTTATACAGTGACAGACCCGTCCCCACCAGTACTGTACCCCAGTGTTATACAGTGACAGACCCGTCCCCACCAGTACTGTACTCCAGTGTTATACAGTGACAGACCCGTCCCCACCAGTACTGTACCCCAGTGTTATACAGTGACAGACCCGTCCCCACCAGTACTGTACCCCAGTGTTATACAGTGACAGACCCTTCCCCACCAGTACTGTACCCCAGTGTTATACAGCTGCCGACCCGGCCCCACGTGTTCTCTTTTTGACATGAAATGTGATTGAAATTTTCTAATTGGAATAACGTTTCTCCTATTGCATCGGAATCAAACATCTCGTAATTCTTCACTTGGGCTGACTGACGTCCCACACCATCGACAGACTGACCTCCCCAATGAACCAGCGTTCATTACCCATTCCCAAATCGCAGTTAAGAGGTCCCCCTGTGGGGTCCGTAGTCACATGTAGGCCGGGTAAGGATGGCAGAGTTCCATCGCTAAAGGGCATTACTGAAACAGGTGGGATTTTACTGCACTGGATGGTAGTTGCCATGGTGATCATTTCGCATTTTAACTCCAATTGCACTCTCTGCCGAGGTGGGATTCGAACCCCTGTCCCCAGGGCATTAACCTGGATCACCAGTCCAGTGATAATACCGGCGCTTCTGAAAGGGCCTCGCTGGCCAATCCATTTTACCGACCAGATAAAAAGACAATGAAAATGAATGAAAACGGATGGACGGTCCGGGATCGACCCAGGCACCAGAAATCCCGTGTCCTCGACCTCCTTACATCCTCCAGACTAACATCTGGCGTCTTGTGCCAAAGCTGGCAGAGCTGTCCCACTGGACTGGTCAAGCAAGAGCCTGGCATAGTCCTGCTGATGGAACCATAACTTGCCAACAAAGTCCCAGATACCACCATCACCAGCCCTGGGTACGTGCCGTGTCACTGGCAGGACTGACCCAGGGTTGCGGCACGGTGGTACACAGCGGCAGGGAGTTTCCCTGGGGGCTCTCAACATTGATGAAATCTGCTGGCATCAGGCCAATCGCGGGCGAGGAAACCTCCTGCCCCACCCCCCCTGGAGGTTCCCCTCCAACTCACTCACCATCCTGACTTGAAAAGAGTCAAATTTTTTTTTTAGAATTAGATTTCATTTCATTGGAATTCATTTCCCAATTAAGGGGCAATTTAGCATGGCCAATCCACCTACCCTGCACATCTTTGGGCTGTGGGGGTGAAACCCACGCAGACACGGGGAGAATGTGCAAACTCCGCACGGACAGTGACCCAGGGCCGGGATCGAACCCGGGACCTCGGCGCCGCAGTCCCAGTGCTAACCACTGTGCCGCCCGGTGAATTGGAAATATATCGGCCCTTCCTTCACCGTCGCTGGGACAGAATCCTGGAACTTCCCTAACAGCACTGTGGGTGTACCTACACCACAGGGGCTGCAGCTGCTGAAGGAGGCAGCCCACCACCATCATCCCGTGGACAATTAGTGATGGACAATAAATGCTGGGCAGAGCCAGTGAGGCCCACATCCTGTCAATGATTCTTTAAAAAACTGTGAATGTTGATACCTGGGTGAAGGCCAAATCTCCGTCCCACTGCCCCCCCACTCCCCCCACACTGCCCCCTCCCCCCCACACTGCCCCTTCCCCCCCACACTGCCCCCTCCCCCACACTGCCCCCTCCCCCCCACACTGCCCTCTCCCCCCCACACTGCCCCTTCCCCCCCACACTGCCCCTTCCCCCCACACTGCCTCCTCCCCCCACACTGCCCCCTCCCCCACACTGCCCCCTCCCCCCACACTGCCCCCTCCCCCCACACTGCCTCCTCCCCCCACACTGCCCCCTCCCCCCACACTGCCCCCTCCCCCCACACTGCCCCCTCCCCCCACACTGCCCCCTCCCCCCACACTGCCCCTTCCCCCCACACTGCCCCCTCCCCCACACTGCCCCCTCCCCCCACACTGCCCCCTCCCCCACACTGCCCCCTCCCCCCACACTGCCCCTTCCCCCTAACACTGCCCCTTCCCCCCACACTGTCCCCTCCCCTTCCACTGCCCCTCCCCTTCCACTGCCCCTCCCCTTCCACTGCCCCTCACACTTCCCCTCCCCCTCACACTTCCCCCTCCCCCTCACACTTCCCCCTCCCCCTCACACTTCCCCCTCCCCCTCACACTTCCCCCTCCCCCCACACTGCCCCCTCCCCCCACACTGCCCCCTCCCCCCACACTGCCCCCTCCCCCTCACACTGCCCCCCCCCCCCGCACTGCCCCCTCCCCCTCACACTGCCCCCTCCCCCCACACTGCCCCCTCCCCCCACACTGCCCCCTCCCCCCACACTGCCCCCTCCCCCCACACTGCCACCTCCCCCACACTGCCACCTCCCCCCACACTGCCACCTCTCCCCACATTGCCCCCTCCCCCCACACTGCCCCCCTCCCCCCACACTGCCCCCTCCCCCCACACTGCCCCCTCCCCCCACACTGCCCCCTCCCCCCACACTGCCCCCTCCCCCCACACTGCCCCCTCCCCCCACACTGCCCCCTCCCCCACACTGCCCCCTCCCCCCGCACTGCCCCCTCCCCCTGCACTGCCCCCTCCCCCCGCACTGCCCCCTCCCCCTCACACTGCCCCTCCCCCTCACACTGCCCCCTCCCCCCACCCTGCCCCCTTCCCCCCACCCTGCCCCTTCCCCCCACCCTGCCCCTCCCCCTGCCCCTCCCCTCCAATAGCCCCTCCCCCTCCAATAGCCCCTCCCCCTCCCATAGCCCCTCCCCTCCCAAAGCCCCTCCCACTGCCCCCTCCCGCTGCCCCCTCCCCCTCCCACTGCCCACCTCCCCCTCCCACTGCCCACCTCCCTCTGCCCACCCCCTCCTACTGCCCCTCCCCCCACACTGCCCCCTCCCCCTCCCACTGCCCCCTCCCCCCGCACTGCCCCCTCCCCCTCCCACTGCCCCCTCCCACCTCCCACTGCCCCCTCCCCCTCCCACTGCCCCCTCCCCCTCCCACTGCCCCCTCCCCCTCCCACTGCCCCCTCCACCTCCCACTGCCCCCCTCCCCCTCCCACTGCCCCCTCCCCTTCCCCACTGCCCCCTCCCCCTCACACTGCCCCCTCCCCCTCCCCACTGCCCCCCTCCCCCTCCCACTGCCCCCTCCCCCTCCCACTGCCCCCTCCCCCTCACACTGCCCCCTCCCCCTCCCACTTCCCCCTCCCCCTCCCACTGCCCCCTCTCCCACCCACTGCCCCCTCTCCCACACTGCCCCCTCCCCCTCCCACTTCCCCCTCCCCCTCCCACTGCCCCCTCCCCCTCCCACTGCCCCCGCCCCCTCCCCCTCCCACTGCCCCCTCCCCCTCCCCCTCCCCTTCCCCACTGCCCCCCTCCACCTCCCACTGCCCCTCCCCCTCCCACTGCCCCCCTCCCCCTCCCACTGCCCCTCTCCCCCTCCCACTGCCCCCCCCTCCCACCCCCCTCCCCCCACACTGCCCCGACCCCCTCCCACTGCTCCCTCCCCCTCCCACTGCCCCCTCCCCCTCCCCCTCCCACTGCCCCCTCCCCCTCCCACTGCCCCCTCCTCCTCCCAATGCCCCCTCCCCCCACACTGCCCCCTCCCCCTCTTACTGCCCCCTCTCTCTTCCTCCCACTGCCCCCTCCACCTCCCCACTGCCCCTCCCCCTCCCACTGCCCCCCTCCCCCACACTGCCCCCCTCCACCTCCCACTGCCCCTCCCCCTCCCACTGCCCCCTCCCCCTCCCACTGCCCCCCCCCCTCCCACTGCCCCTCCCCCTCCCACTGCCCCTCCCCCTCCCACTGCCCCCCTCCCCCCACACTGCCCCTCCCCCTCCCAGTGCCCCCTCCCCCCACACTGCCCCCCTCTCCCTCCCACTGCCCCCTCTCACTCCCCCCCACTGCCCCCCTCTCACTCCCCCCCACTGCCCCCCTCTCACTCCCCACTGCC
>NC_052170.1:19702752-19742227 GCF_902713615.1 Scyliorhinus canicula | reverse complement strand
GGGAGGGGGCTGAGGGACGGAGGGGAGGGGGCTGCTGTGAGGGAGGAGGGGAGGGGGCCTGAGGAGGAGGGAGGGGGTGCTGAGGGAGGAGGGGAGGGGGCTGAGGGAGGAGGGGAGGGGGGGAGGGAGGAAGGGGAGGGGTCTGAGGGAGGGAGGGAGGGGGGCTGAGGGAGGAGGGGAGGGGGCTGAGGGAGGAGGGGAGGGGGCTGAGGGAGGAGGGAGGGGCTGAGGGAGGAGGGGAGGGGGCTGAGGGAGGAGGGGAGGGGGGCTGAGGGAGGAGGGGAGGGGGCTGAGGAGGAGGGGAGGGGGCTGAGGGAGGGGAGGGGGAGGGGAGGCTGAGGGAGGAAGGGGAGGGGGGTGCGGAAGGAGGGGAGGGGGCTGAGGGAGGAGGGGGGCTGAGGGAGGAGGGGAGGGGGCTGAGGGAGGAGGGGAGGGGGGCTGAGGGAGGAGGGGAGGGGGGCTGAGGGAGGAGGGGAGGGGGCTGAGGGAGGAGGGGAGGGGGCTGAGGGAGGGGGGAGGGGGCTGAGGGAGGAGGGGAGGGGAGGGGGCTGAGGGAGGAGGGGAGGGGGCGAGGGAGGAGGGGAGGGGGCGAGGGAGGAGGGGAGGGGGCTGAGGGAGGAGGGGAGGGGGCTGAGGGAGGAGGGGAGGGGGGCTGAGGGAGGAGGGGAGGGGGCTGAGGGAAGGGAGGGGGGCTGAGGGAAGGGAGGGGGCTGAGGGAAGGGAGGGGGGCTGAGGGAAGGGAGGGGGGCTGAGGGAAGGGAGGGGAGGGGGGCTGAGGGAAGGGAGGGGGGCTGAGGGAAGGGAGGGGGGCTGAGGGAAGGGGAGGGGGCTGAGGGAGGAGGGGAGGGGGCTGAGGGAGGAGGGGAGGGGGCTAAGGAGGAGGGGAGGGGGCTGAGGGAGATGGGGAGGGGGGCTGAGGGAGGAGGGGACAGGGGGAGGAGGGGAGAGGGGGCTGAGGGAGGAGGGGAGAGGGGGAGAGGGGGAGGAGGGGAGAGGGGGAGGAGGGGAGAGGTGGAGGAGGGGAGAGGGGGCTGAGGGAGGAGTGGAGAGTGGGTTGAGGGAGGATGGGGGGCTGGGGAGGATAGGGGGGCTGGGGAGGATAGGAGGTGCTGAGATAAGAGGGGATAGGCTGAGGGAAGAGGCTGAGCTGAGTGAGGAGGGGCTGTGAAGCAATTGGAGGGGCTGAGGGGGAGGAGGGGAGAGGGAAAGCAGGATGATGGGGGAGGGGCTGAGGGGGAGGAGGGGCTGAAGGGGGAGGGACTGCATGGGGGAGGGGCTGAAAGGGGGAGGGGCTGAAGGGGGAGGGGCTGAAGGGGGGCAACTAGGGGCACATGGCCCAAGTTGGGGGGGGGGGGGGGGTGGGGGGCGTAGGGACAATGGCGAAGGAAAAACATTGATGCAAGAAATGAAAATAAAATGATAGAAATAAAAATGGGGCGAAGGTGGAGGGGAGAGTTCAACTCAATTTGTTGAACTCAATGTTAACTCCGGAAGGCTGTAATGTGTTTAATGGGCAGGTGCTGTTCCACCAGTTTGCGTTGGGCTTCACTGGAGCTGGCCAAGGACGAACATGTGGACATGAGCGATACAATTAATCACAGTTGGCAACCCCAAGCAAAGGTGTTGTGCCAGAAGAGGCAAAGAGATTGACACTGTGAGGGGAGAGATTTTTCCACCCGAGGAACAGTGGGAAAGTTAGATAAATGAGGAAAAACTGGTCTATTCGGTGATTTGAGGCCTTTGGACTCGTAGACTCTCAATCACTTTATTGCACCATGTTTCATTTTTAGTTGTAACATTAGGATGTCTGCTGGGCTCCTTTTGCAGCAGTGAGGAAATTGCGGGTTCCTGGTGCAAAAACGAACAACAAATGGCCTCCTTCTGCACCATGAGCATTCCTCGATTTCCAATCCAGGATTTGAGAACATAATCTAGACTGATACTCGAATGCAGAGTTGCAATGCTTGAGGCGCCCTCATTGGGAGGAGCCATTAGGCGGAGGCACTGACTCCCTGTTTCGGTGAGTGTAAAGGATCCCATGGCACTGTCGGAGTTGGATGTGGAAGGAGGCTCCACGAGATCTGAGCAAGAAAAAAAAAGACCTTTATTCTTTGCCGATGGCAGCAAGGTACCATCACCAGTTTGGGTTTTCCGAAGCTGTACTTTCCACTCCAGTGCCCACAGGATTTCTTGTGTGGTCCTGATTCACAGAGATTCCGCATCGTTCACTTGTCATCGACACATTCCACAGCTCAACGGTAATGTTATTCCTCCCTTTCAATACCAACCCAACCGCTGCCCCAGCCCAAATCCACAGCTTAACATAGCTGCTCATTCAGAAACCTTATTGTCAACAGCTGCTGGGGAGAACGTAAAACCTCACATCGCAGCTGCTGTTCTCAAAATTGGGCCATGCGTTCACATTCCTGCTGACTTTGCTGTTTCAAATTACAAGTACTGCCTTGGACTCCAGTCGGTTCTAATGAACTTCATCATCAAAGGATCCAGTCCCTTTCTCCAGATCTTTTGTCAAAAGGCTTGGCGGTATAGGGCGCCAGATTCAGACCTCAGCACTTAGCCGCAATCCAATATTTCAATCTGGTGCCCCATTCGTGTCCCATCTCCCAGTTTAAATCATTGGCAATAGATTCTCCTCTGACCCCATTTCAGAGCCCCATTTTTCTGGTTCTCGTCATTTCACATATCTTTCAGAAGAGGGGGTCCACACTCTCTTGGTGGGCCTTAAAGGAAGCCACTACACTTTTTGAAGCGGGGAGGGCCGTTATTGAAAATGAAATCAAGTGAAAATCGCTTATTGTCACGAGTAGGCTTCAATGAAGTTACTGCGAAAAGCCCCTAGTCGCCACATTCCGGCGCCTGTTCGGGGAGGCTGGTACGGGAATTGAACCGTGCTGCTGGCCTGCCTTGGTCTGCTTTCAAAGTCAGCGATTTAGCTCAGTGTGCTAAACCAGCCCCATTTTCCAGTGTCCTGGCCAATATTTATCTCTCGCCCAACAGATTATTCGATTGTTATCTCATCAATGGTAAACCGCTCTCCAGCAACACTTCAAAAACTATAAAGTGTTTTGGCACATCCCTGAAGTCACAAAAGACCACATCGATTAAAGTACTTTTTAACTGTCCAGTCCCACGCAAACTCAAATTACAGAAGCCAGTTTGGATTAATGCCTGTACACTTTCCACTTATCCAAACCTTTCAATCCCTTCTCCATTCCACTTGGAAAAACTTGTGCACCATTGATTTATCCGCCATTCAATTTCCTGATCTGACGTAAACCTCTGCTTTCCTGTTCATAGTCCAACTGCAATGATTTATAGCAGCTTTGGTTATTAACCCTGCCTGTGTGGCTCAGTTGGCAGCACACACGTTTCCCAAGGCAGCACTCAAATCCGACTGATGAAAGTTAAGAAAGCCTGGGTTGCCTTTTCAGTGCTGCACTATTGGAAGTGACTTTAGCCGTGTGCTAAACCAGCCCCTTGACGCAGGGGGTGTAAAAATATTAAAAGTAAAGGATAAAAATCTCTGGTTCAGATGGATGTCTGCCAGTTAGATCAATCTTCAGTCTAGGCCTGCAGCTGGGTGACATCCTTGTCTTTCGGTCGGTAACAGATTTCACTGTAGATTCATGAGGGTCTTGAAACCTCTCTGCAGACTCAGAAACAGCAGACAGGAAGTATTTGGGAGAAAGAGAGAGAGGAACACACATCCTCTCCCCTCAGCGTCTAGGAGCTTTCTCTGATAGGTCCTCTGACACCTGACAGAACCCAATTGCTGTCTGTTGCCGGGCAGAATATTGTCCTTGGCCAAAAGGGCAGCACGGTAGCATTGTGGATAGCACAATCGCTTCACAGCTCCAGGGTCCCAGGTTCGATTCCGGCTTGGGTCTCTGTCTGTGCGGAGTCTGTACACCCTCCCCGTGTGTGCGTGGGTTTCCTCCGGGTGCTCCGGTTTCCTCCCACAGTCCAAAGATGTGCAGGTTAGGTGGATTGGCCATGGTAAATTGCCCTTAGTGTCCAAAATTGCCCTTAGTGTTAGGGTGGGGTTACTGGGTTATGGGGATAGGGTGGATGTGTTAACCTTGGGTAGGGTGCTCTTTCCAGGAGCCGGTGCAGACTCGATGGGCCGAATGGTCTCCTTCTGCACTGTAAATTCTATGAAAAAACCCATTGGCCTCCAGCCAAACAATTGGACCAAATCCCTCCGATCACTCGAGTGCCAGAAAGTCTGAGTTGTTCTGTTCAAAAGCTAAAGCTCCATAGCGCAGTGTACTATTTGAAATTTTTGAGTTCCTCACTTCCTCGGCTCGACTTAAAGGTATATGTCCATTAAGCACCGTGGGGCGGGATTCTCCCAGACCAGAGCCAGGCCGGAGAATCCCTGCAACCGGGCCACGCCGCCCCAATGCCGGCACGCGATTCTCCGCGGAGCGGAGAAGCTGCGCCATTGACACCGGCACGTTTGGCGCGGCGGCAGTCGCGGGCCGCTGTACGCAGTCGGTCCGTGGATCCCCTGGCTCGGATGGGCTGAGCGGCCGCTCTAAAAAGGCAACGTCAAAGTAAACAAATAGGAAATAAGGGAATCAACAGTCAGGGCTCATATTCTGGTCATAAGCCTGTTGTGTGAAAATTGGCTGCACTGTTTCCCAATGTTACAGTCGTATTCACACTTCAAAATTACTCACAGGCTGCAAGATGCTTATGGGTGTCCTGAGGGGCGCTATATAAGTGCCAATTCCTACCTTCAATTGAAACTCCATCAATAGCAATCACTATCATTCTAGTGGCTGCTCGGTTTTAATTGTGCTTTGTCCAATATCTTAGTTAACTCTCTACTTAACATTGTACTTAATAGGTTGGCACTGCTGCCTCACGGCGCTGAGGACCCGGTTTCGATCCCGGCTCTGGGTCACTGTCCATGTGGAGTTTGCACATTCTCCCCGTGTCTGCGTGGGTTTCACCCTCACAACCCAAAGATGTGCAGGGTAGTTGGATTGGCCACGCTAAATTGCCCCGTAATTGGAAAAAAAAATGAATTGGGTACTTTAAATTCATTTTTAAAACATTTTACTCAATCACCTGAAACTTATAATCAGTCACTCGAGAGGGAAAGGAAGTCCATAAGAAACCCGGTTTCCTCCCGCAGTCCAAAGATGTGCAGGTTAGGTGGATTAGCCGTGATAAATTGCCGTTAGTATCCAAAATTGGCCTTAGTGTTGTGTGGGGTTACTGGGTTATGGGGATAAGTTGGGGGTTTGGGCTTGGGTAGGGTGCTCTTTCCCAGAGCCGGTGCAGACTCGATGGGCCGAATGGCCTCCTTCTGCACTGTAAATTCTATGAAAGAAACAGGGACAGATGTGGGCCCTTCTAGCCTGTCTCGCCATTTAATAAGATCATGGCTGATCTAACGCTCACCCAGTCCACTTTGCTGCTGTCTCTCCCTAGCTCTCAATTACCCCGCTGATTAAAAACATATCGATCTCAGCCTTGACGATGTTCAAAGCCTGGCCCTCCAGAGGTTCCTGGGGTAACGGATTCCAAAGGTTAACCGCTCTCCGAGAGAAGAAACTCCTCCTCAAGTACACCTTATTCTGCGATTGTGCCCTCTGGTCCGACACTCCCCCATGAAATGAAAATGAAATGAAAATCGCTTATTGTCACGAGTAGGCTTCAATGAAGTTACTGTGAAAAGCCCCTAGCGGAAACACCCTCCCAACATTTACCCTGCCTGACCCCCTGAGAATCCAATATGTTTGAAGGATATGTTCGATGAGATTCGATGAAGAGCCTCATGTGGAGTTTTTTTTAGTTTTTTAAAAATAAATTTAGATTACCCAATTATTTTTTCCAATTAAGGGGCAATTTAGCACGGCCAATCCACCTACCCTGCACATTTTTGGGTTGTGGGGGCAAAACCCACGCAGACACGGGGAGAATGTGCAAACTCCACACGGACAGTGACCCAGAGTCGGGATCGAACCTGGGACCTCAGCGCCGTGAGGCAGCTGTGCTAACCACTAGGCCACCGTGCTGCCCTCTCATGTGGAGTTTAAGTGCCAACAGGGACTTGTCGGGCTGAATGGCCTATTCCTGTGGTGGAGATTCTATGCATTGCTACGTAAATGGCAAAGAGGGTTCAGGGTGTAAGACAAAAAGGGTTGTAAATAGGCAAGTGAAGATAGACTGGAAATGTTGTCAATGGCAGTAGCTGAACCGTTACTAGCACCGGCTGTAGAAGGAAATTCAGCTCCCAGCTGAAATAAAGTGACCCTTGAGCTCACACATTGAGCTCCACTGGAACCGTGCAGGAGGCTGAGGACACGGAGCAGAGAACTGAAGTAGCTTAATTAAAGGCTGACTGACAGTAATCCTGATTAGGCAAATCTGATTGAGCAACAAGAGGGCTGCTGCGGAGATGGTTGTTCGCCATGGCGGACCTGTTCCACGGGATTACCTTGATAGTGAACAACAGAGATCGAGACCAACTGGACACGCCGCAGCAGCTGGAGGACAAGGTGCGCAACAAGCTGGTGCTGCTCTACTTTGGCGCTAGAGAGTGCCCGAAGTGCCAGGGGTTCGCCCCCGCGCTGCAGGACTTCTCCAACCGGCTGATGGACGAGTTTTACGTGGAGCGGCCAGCTCAGCTGGTGCCCGTATACATCTCCCAGGACCAGACGGAGGAGAGGGAGCAGCAATACCTCAAGACCCTGCACAGGAGGTGGCTGTACCTGCCTTTCCGGGACAAGTACAAAAGGTAAACATGTCGCCGCACGGGAGCAGGTTAAAACAATGCTGCGGAAATGACATAAGAAGTGAGGGGGAAAGGCCAATGAGGGAGGAGAGGGTGGGTAACGAAAGATTCGAAGCACCAAAGCTTCCACTGTGATAGTGGAGTCGGACACTTTAGGAACTTTCAAGCGGTTATTGGATAGGCACATGGAGCACACCAGAATGACAGGGAGTGGGATAGCTTGATCTTGGTTTCGGACAATGCTCGGCACAACATCGAGGGCCGAAGGGCCTGTTCTGTGCTGTACTGTTCTAAGTTCTAAGAGAATATGTGTCCAAAGGAAGTGTACAAGATCAAGCAGTTCGTAAAAAGAAATTCCATGAGATTTTGATTAGATGAACGTAAACCTGCGCTGCCTTGTGCCCCCTTACTTGCACCAAGCTGTCTTCACCCATTGCCACGATACCTGCTCACCTACATCAGCTCCTAGTCCAGCAACGTCTCGGTTTTAACAAGATTATAGGCCATTCAGCCCCTCTAGCCTGCTCCGCCATTCACTAAGATCGTGGTTGATCCGATTGTGGCTTTAACTCCACTTTCCTGCCCCTCCCCCATAACCCTGTGGATAAAAAATAAAATCTCTCCAACTCAGCCTTGAATATATTCAACAACCCAGCCTCCACTGTTCTCTGGGGCAGTGAATTTTAAAGATTACTGATCCTCTGAGAGAAGAAATTCCTCCTCAACTCCATTTAAAAAAAAAATTTAAATTACCCAATTCTTTTTTATTCCAATTCAGGGGAATTTAGCGTGGCCGATCCACCTACCCTGCACATCTTTTTGGGTTGTGGGGGTGAGACCCACGCAGACACGGTGAGAATGTGCAAACTCCACACGGACAGTGACTCGGGGCCTGATTTTAAAACGGGTTAAAAGGGATATGGGGAATAGGTAGGGAGATGGCTTTGAGACCAGGAAGGGATCAGCTGTGATCTGATTCAATGACGGAGCAGAATCGAGGTGCTGAATCACCTACTTCTGCTCCCATTTCCTATGTTCCTAAGCAACAAGGAGTGAGACTGAGTGCTAGCTTGGAGTTTGGAACACCTGAGGTGATGTCGGGTTCAAAAGTGATGCATGACAAAGTCGAAGCAACTGTTTGGATGAGTAGAGTTGGGTAAATATTTTTACTGTTGAGTACTTTTATTGCTTATTTTTTTGTAAGGTCTATATTTTGTGGTCTACAGATTTAAAGAGCTATATTCTGTAGTAACGGGAACCAGGGAAGAAGGGCCTGACAGTAATTGATATTATTTGATTTTAAGTATCTTCCAGAAGGTTTAATTTAATGGGGTAAATCAGGGCAGCAGAGCTTAAAGACAAGGTGTGCTCCACCTGCTCTATGTGGGAGGCCGGGGACATTTCCAGTGCCCAGGCTAGCATGTGTGCAGAACATGTCTCCAGCCGCTGCTCCTGGAAGCCCGGGGGGGGGGGGGGGGGGGGGGGGGGGGGTTTGCAGCAGCAGCAGCCAAATTTGTTGCCACAGACGAGACTTCAGGATAATATGTTGCCTCCCTTGTGCTCGGGTCAAGGTTATCTGAGAGGGTATTCTGGAGGGGAAGGGTGACCAGCCAGTGGCCGTGGTACAAACAACACAAGTAAAAAATGGGATGAGGTCCTAAAAGCCGAACTTACTTAGGAAGTAAGTTGAGAAGTCGGACCTCAAAGTTAGTGATCGCAGGGTTACTATCAGTGCCTCGTGCTCGTCAATGTAGAAATAGCAGGAATATATCGGATTAACACTTGGCTGAAGAGATGGTGCGAGGGGCAGGGTTTCAGGTTCCTGGAACATTGGGACCCCAGTTCTGGGGGGAGGTGGGTACCAGGCCAAACTGGACGGGCTATGCCTGGGCAGGACTGGGGCTGATGCCCTCGCAGGAGTATTTGCTCGAGTGGTGGAGGAGGGATTCAACTAAAATAGCAGCAGGATGGGGACCTATGCAGGGAGTCAGAGAAGAGGAAACACAGTCAAGAACAAAAGACAGAAAGTGGGCTATAAAAAGTGATAGGCAGAGATAGAAAGTCTGTTGGCAGCCAGCAAACAAAGATCATGAACAACAGGGTCCTTTTCCAAATGGCAGTGGTGACTAGTGGGGTATCGCAGGGAGCGGTGCTATGATCCCAGCTATTCTCAATATATATTAATGATTTAGATGAGGGAACTAAATGTAATATCTCCAAATTTGCAGAAGACACTGTGTTGTTCCTCGTGTCTTAATAAAACTCGTAGTCTCAAAGTTGGAGAAGATGCTATATTGTGAATTTGTTCTGTCTTCAGAGCTTAATTTACGGCTACCTCAAATGCTGCCTGCCTGTCTCTGTGTCCTGCTACGAGTTCTGCCTTCCGTGAAGTGTGTCCTCACTTCCTGCCCCTGTGTATTTATAGCTCTCCCGTGCTCCCTCTAGTGCTTGCTCAGTTGTATTGCATCTACTCAGGTCTACAATCACCACAGACACAAAGCTGGGTGGGAGGGTGAGCTGTGAGGAGGACGCAGAGATGCCTCAGTGAGATTTGGACAAGTTGAGCAAGTGGGTAAATGCATGGCAGGTGCAGTATAAGTGGATTATTGTGAGGTTATCCATTTTGTTAGCACAAACAAGAAGGCAGATTATTATCTGAATGGGTATAGATTGAGAGCGGGGTAATGCGCAACCAGACCTGGGTGTCCTTGTTCACCAGTCACTGAAAGTAAGCAGGTAAGTGCAGCAGGCAGTAAAAAAGGCAAATGGTGTGTTAGCCTTCATTGTGAAAGGATTAGAGTACAGCAGCAGGAACGTATTGCTGCAATTATACAGGGGCGATCTCATAAAAACCTATAAAATTCTGACAGGACAGGTTAGATACAGGAAGGATGTCCCTGATCATGGGGGAAGTCCAGAACCAGGGGTCACAGTTTAAGGATACGGAGTAAACCATTTAAGAGAGAGATGAAGAGAATATCTTCACCCAGAGAGTTGTGAGCCTGTGGAATTCGCTACCACAGAAAGTTGTTGAAGCCAAAACGTTGTCAGCTGGTTTGTCCGTTCCTGAGACTAAGTGTCGAGGCCGGGGCAGGGTTCGCCGAGTTCTACGACAGCAAAACTGGTGCCACATCTAGACCAATTCACGGACCATTAAGGGGCGAGCATCAGCGCCACATGGAACATAATCGATTCCAATGAGAAACGCTGCTGAATTCACCAGGTCCGGGATTGACACTAAGGGAGGTGGGCAAGCTGCAGCCGCATATACACACTGCATTCCCCACACACATTCATCCCAGCCAACAAGACGGCAGTAAGGAGAACGGTCCCGAGATTTGCCAATGCTGAGCTGGAGACACTGCTGAACCCCTTGGAGAAGAGGCGGGCAACTCTGTACCCAAGGAGACTACTAGCCGCCGTTCGCCAGAGGCCGTCAGCGTCGTGGGCCACACCGTCCAGCTTGGAAAAAAACTGCATGACCTCCTCATGGTGGCCAAAATGAGTAAGAAGCACGGTGCCCCTGGCATCAACCCCTGTCCCGCACACCCGTAGCCCCATCCCCACCCGGTGGGTCAAACCCCCGCCCTGCCCCACATGCCGCCACCCTGGCCACGGAGCCGCCAGTTACCCACCCCCCCGGATTGTATGCATTGGACTGTCTTAACTGGAGTTTTTTTTTCCCCCGCACACCACGGCCGTGAGCGGGGGAAGACCGGAGGGAGACCAGTGGATCTGCCGCCCCTCGCTGCAGCAGAACAGAGGGCACAGGACGTGGTTGGAAGGCCTGTGGAAAGGGCAGTCAGCATCTGGCGAGGAAGTGAGACCCCGCTGAGTTGTGGTTCCCCTTGACACGTGTCACCCCTACCCCCCCTTGACATGTGTCACCCCTACCCCCCCCCCCCCCCCCCCGCCCCCTCACATTCACCCAAGATGGCAATTGCGATATTGCTGTGCTCGCTTACCAAACCACATTGACGGCCTCCCAAAATACCTCATTGGCCATGAATCGTTGTGGGATGTCACGGAATGGTGGACGGCATTGTACGAATACTAGTTTCCTTCAGGGTCCAATCTGAAACGGTAACATGGACTCTTAATAAATGTTTATGTTTTACTTTCCAGAGAGCTACTAAAGAAATACAGCATCAAGGTCATCCCAAGCGTCATCGTTCTCAAACCCAATGGAGAAGTTATCACCAGAAACGGAGTGGCGGAGATCTCGACGATGGGAGTGGATTGTTTCAAGAACTGGTGGGAAGCATCCGAGGTCATCGACAGGAATTTCCTGCTGGCAGAAGACTTTGAGGACTGGACCTGGAAGAGTCTGACTGACTCGCTGAGGCAGCTGAAGTACAAGGTTAAGAAGACAGGGAAGGAGAAAGGCCATGAAACGTAGCGAGCAGCTTTTCGTGATACAGCCTGAGCTTCCGTCTGACACTTTCCACATTCCAGGAGTGTATCACATTTACAAAACAGATTACCCCAAAATCTTTTTCCCCCCCGTCTCCTGGTATGTGCTCGCAACGCCCAACTTCAAACTGCTATATCGTGTCCTGGAGAATAGGTGAATTCCTGATAATCTCCTGTCACCTCGAAATGGGGAAAAAGACACTCCACCAGATTACTGCATGCAGGCTAAGTTACCCAGCTAGATTTATTTGCAAATAAAATTATATATAATTTAAATTTTTTTTAGAGTATCCAATTATTTTTTCCAATTAAGGGGCAATTTAGTGTGGCCAATCCACCTACCCTGCACATCTTTGGGTTGTAGGGGCGAAACCCACGCAGACACGGGGAGAATGTGCAAACTCCACACGGACAGTGACCCAGAGCCGGGATCGAACCCGGGACCTCGGCGCCGTAGGCAGCAGTGCTAACCACTGCACCCCCATATTATATAGAATTGTAAGAAAGTTGAAACAAGATGTCAAACAGTGAAATGCTTACCTTTGCAATCTCTTTCCAACAAATACTTGGAAAACGGATTGTGACGGTAAATTTTGTGCGCGATGCCACTTGTAGCCGACGGCATCATTAGTGATGAGGCGAATAGGGAATTAATGAAAAGTACAGGGTCCCTGGAATATCTTTGACATAGGATTAGCAGCTCCTGAGAATGATTGCTTGAATTCGCCAAGTTAATAATTGTGTCTCACCCTGTAACAATGGATCCTAATCTTAAATCACACTTTATAACGGAGTTCCTACTGATTGTAGAATGCAGTCTTTGGCACCTGGTGGACAGTGGTGATTCATCCCGCACTGTGTATATTACCACCTTAAAGACTGACCATTAAAGGGAATCTTTTAGTCGGCTCGCTGTGGAACTTTATGACAAACAATTCGTTTTGGCACTGACTCTTTAAAAGAAGGCACCATATATATAGACAAAGTTCTGTTTCCACCAGTTATCTTGTATCTGACTTATTTACATCCACACAATACTGAAGGAGGGGAGGATGTAGATCAATCTCCACACCGCTGGACATTAGAAAAAAAGATCGATTTGTTTAATTTCGCTTTGCCACATATCTTTTAAAATTGAAAATGATGATGGTGGAGGGGGCTGGAAGAAGATTGTTCGATTGTCAGCGTCATCCAATTGATTTATCAATGTTTTTGCTATGCAATTTGCACGGGAAGGCAGTACGTCATGAGGACGGGAGTGTTGGCCGACTAACGGCTGGAGTTTGGGCGGGGAGGGGGCAAGTCATGTGATCCACAAGTAGGGTGCTCTTTCCAGGGGCCGGTGCGGACTCGATGGGCCAAATGGTCTCCTTCTGCACTGTAAATTCTACGAAACATCCAGGAATGCACTTAACCATTGTTGGCAACCCTACACCCGCCCCAGAATCTGGGTGTGTCAAGAACAGAAACAAAATAAGATCGATGGAGACAAATAGTCTGGGAATTTCCTCTCCAGCCCCCCAAGCCCCCCCCCCAATCATGGAATCAAAACCAATCCAGGACCAAGCATTATCCGTCAATCCCAATCACTCTGCTTTCACTTCTCCCAGCTCATTGTTCCCACACGTCTAATCCTCCAGTGCTTAGTATCAGTGGTGGGCAGCCTGCGGCCCCGGGGTGGGGGTGCTCATGTGACCCATGTGGGTTCTGGGTGCTGTAACCATCTGACATGGCCACTTCCAACTAAGCTCAGAGCAACTCACAAAGACTGATGGGTAAAATGGACAAGCCAAGAGTCAGGCAGGTTCTGAGCCTGAAATGCATATCCGTCAGCAAAGTCCAGACGGTATCTAAACCCTGTCCCATTAGCAGGTTAATCAGGCCGATTAGCAGGCGATGGCCCATCTCCCCCAACACAAAGGACTGGTACTCCAGCAACCGGGACAGTCCCAGACATTTCGGCGCCACTCCCTGTCCAAGGGAAACGGGGTCAATGACCGCTTGGGACACGCCCAGTCATCCAGATCCCCGGCCACTTATTGGCTAAGGAATCGAACGGAGTGACCAGGGATCACCCAATCAAGGCCCAAATCGAAGGACCGCCCAAAAGAGTGCGAACCCCCCCCCCCCCCCCCCCCCCCCCGAGTATAAAGGAAGAGTTCGCCATATGCTTGCTCTCTTTTGGCCTTGGTACCCCGGTCATGGCCATCGCCAATCACAGCAACACCAGAAGCAAGCTCAAGTTCAACGCCCACTACCAGAAGGACGAGCCCAGCTGAGTAGCAGCTACCACTTCGAACCCAAGAGATCCAGAATAGAACAGCGGCCACTGTTTCCTGACCTAAACCGGGTGCCCGAAGTTAAGTACAGGTTGTCTTAGTTGATAGGTGTAGTTAACTAGTAGCGTTTATGTTGCATGACTGATTGTGTGTAAATAAAGTACCCTTGACCTTGAACTAACTAACTGATGATTGGCTCTTTGATCGATAGCCGGTTGAATCTTGTGGTTGTATCAATCACTACCTAGCGACTCGAAGCATTTGGACATAGACAATATAAAAAGGCAAATCCACTGGCTTAGAGTCACAGAGTTTTACATCACAAAAAGAAGCCCTTCAGCCCATCATGTTTGTGCCGGTTTATCTACTCTAATCCCATTTTCCAGCACTTGTCCCATAGCCTTGAATGGTGTTTCTAATGCTTGTCCTAGGTTCCTGTTTACGAATGTGCGTTGCTTCTAACAAGCCTTATAATATAATCTTTAATAATGTCACTGAAATCATAGAATTTACTGTGCAGGAGGCCATTCGGCCCATCGAGTCTGCACCGGCTCTTGGAAAGAGCACCCTACCCAAGGTCAACACCTCCACCCTATCCCCATAACCCAGTAACCCCACCCAACACTAAGGGCAATTTTGGACACTAAGGGCAATTTATCATGGCCAATCCACCTAACCTGCACATCTTTGTGACTGTGGGAGGAAACCTGAGCACTCGGGGAGGATGTGCAGACTCCGCACAGACAGTGACCCAAGCCGGAATCGAACCAGGGACCCTGGAGCTGTGAAGCATTTCTGCTATCCACAATGCTACCGTGCCGCCCAAATGAAAATCGCTTATTGTCACGAGTAGGCTTCAATGAAGTACTGTGAAAAGCCCCTAGTCGCCACATTCCGGCGCCTGTCCGGGGAGGCTGGTACGGGAATCGAACCGTGCTGCTTGCCTGCTTTAAAAGCCAGCGATTTAGCCCAGTGAGCTAAACCAGGCCCTGGAGTATGAAATGAAGTTACTGTGAAAATCCCCTCGTCGCCACACTCCGGCGCCTGTTCGGGTACACGGAGGGAGAATTCAGAATGTCCAATTCACCTAACAAGCACGTCTTTCGGGACTTGTGGGAGGAATCCGGAGCACCCGGAGGAAACCCACGCAAACACGGAGCGAACGTGCAGACTCCGCACAGGCAGTGACCCAAGTCAGGGCTCGAACATGGGTCCCTGGCGTCATGAAGCAACAGTGCTAACCACTGTGCTACCATGCCACCCTGATGATTAATGAATCGTGTTACAATCGTGACTGATTATGGCAGGTTTTACAGGCACTCGAAGACTGCGTGGGAGATGTTTGGTGAGCCAAATGCTATAGTGTCCATTACCACACAGTCCACTGCAATAGCATCCACTGGGGACCGAGAGCCACAGGGCATTCTGGGTGACTGGGTGTTGCGGGGTCCACTAGCTCTGTGCTAGCCTCAACTGAGAAACAAACACCAACAAAATGAGAGAGCTGAGTTTGTATAAAATCTTTATCGTAAATTGCGAAGTAAACATAGATATAAACACAGAAAATGGAAAATATTAAATAACATTAAAAAAATTCCTGGACATTGCTAGGATAATGGACGCGACAGAGGCAAATCAGCCATAACACCATTGGCGTTAATGGCCGAAAACGTTGCCCACTTTATAAAAAGACCTTGCTATTGAAGTACTAAGGCTTCAGAAAAATGTTTTCGAAGATCATCTATTTGTACAATTGACTGCGATTAAGCACCAGGTAGTTAGAAAAATCACAGCCGTGTCACTTAATTTGTATAATCAGTGCCAATCCATTATCCACTGAGCTGTGTCACAACAGCGAGAGAGAGAGAGAGGGAGGGAGTTGATGATTAGGAAAGGCAGTTTTGGAATTGGTTATTTAAGTCAGGAAAGATTAGCTGCAGACAATGTTACTCCTCTGCTTCCCCCTCCACTCCTCTTCTGAAGGCACGGACTCTTGCTGTGCTGTAACCCCGTAGGTTGCAGGGTCGGGACCAACACGCACTTGATTAGGAGAAGCAATGGCAGGACGGGAGAGGTATTCCCGAGGCGGAGTGACCCAATGAACGCTGTCAGGAGCCCTAGAATTTCTGGGCAACTCCGTGCAACGTGGCCAAGTGTGCAGGCACCAAACTAGGGGCAGTGGCGTTGGAAGGAGATGGCGATGGTGAGGTGGGGAGAAACAAGCGAGTAGAACATGGGACCTAATGCAGACCAATGCGAAGAAGGTTGCAGTACCGTAAAGGGGGTGTTGAATAAAGGTCTAGGTGCTTGGTGAACACAGCCAAACTGGACGCTGCTCTGGGGTCTGGTCAGACCGCACCTCAAATGCTGGGCCCAGTTCTGGCTATCGAGGCACAAGAGGAGGAATTTCAGCCATGGAGGCAGAGCGAGGAAAAGCCACCCCGATGAAAAGTCTGTGCCTTAAAACGACGGCCTAGCCTTCTGGCTTCAGCCGGCCGCCTGGGGTCAGGCAGAAAGTGAGTCTGCCAGGGGCTGGGTGAAGAATGCTGGTCCCGTTGTCATGCTGGACGTCGGTGGAAATCTCTGCCTGACCCCAATATTCTTCCAATACATTCGGTACTGGGTCCCCCTCAGGGCAAGGTGGCAGGGATGTGATGACAGACATCTTTCAAGGCAGGCGAAGTGCATTGTCACGGCTTCCACATGCCTGAAAGGAAGGTTAGAGGTCAGCAAGGTCCAGGTTGACTCAATCGAGGCCATGGATGTCTGGGGGACACCGAGTCATTCCATCAGGTGCCAGGCAGTTGTTACAATCTGTCCAGTACCCTTGCACTGCATTTTCCTTCTGCCCAATTTCAAGACTGTGACCTTGGTGAGCCTCCACAGGGATTCGGGACTGCTCAAGCTGACCGACCTGCTTCCATGCCGTTTATCCTGTGCAATCCCTAATCCGCTTGGGGAAAACGGGGTGATTTTGGTACATCAGCTCTCAGAGGAAATTCGGTATTTGAACGTCACCAATTCCCCCCCCCCCCCACAAACAATTTCACCTTTGTGACTGGGCCTCGGTTGATCTTTCTCTCATCCCTGTGCCAGGAGGCCAAGGGTTTGATCCCTGCTCCGGGCCTCCAGCACACGATCAGGCGGACACCCTTGGGCGGCACGGAGGGAAAATCCTGGGAAAGTTTCCAAGATTCCAAAGGGGACAAGGCAAGACAAGGTAAAACTCGGCAAACGGCTGGAAGGTAGACCGGGACACAGGACAGGACTGGGAAGAGGGTAGATGAATAAACAACTTCGCTTAAACCTCTGCGCATAGTGGGTAGCAAATATGTGAAACAGACAAAAGGGGGGAGACATCAGAACAGGGTAACGGTCAACAGCGGGGGCCATGCAGATCTGACAAGAGTGGGAGAGCTT
The DNA here is from genome assembly GCF_902713615.1 of Scyliorhinus canicula. Taxonomy (NCBI): domain Eukaryota; kingdom Metazoa; phylum Chordata; class Chondrichthyes; order Carcharhiniformes; family Scyliorhinidae; genus Scyliorhinus; species Scyliorhinus canicula. The sequence continues at coordinate 19,725,346 of NC_052170.1, read as the reverse complement.
AGGACCTTGGTGACCAACTAAATGAACGATAGTCGTCTTTTCTGCCAAAGTACTTAAGTTAAGGAGCACATTCAGAATAGTAACTTGCTGGATACAATCAGTTTATCGCCTATAAGGCACATTGGCTGAGTAACTGAGCCTATAGTCTAGACTGTTCCTGCTGAAAAATGTGCTCAAGTTTCAAAAAGATGGAGCAAAAAAAAAAAGAAAAGGAATTATTTACAAAACAAAAACGCAGAAATAAAATTGACTCGCGTTCTGGTCATCTGATATCTCCATGGCGACACAGCAGTGCAATAAACTTTAACAGCAGCTGGATCCAGGAATTTTAAATCCTTAGAGATGTGTCAGATGGGAATGCCAGAGATTTGTAATAGATTTAGCAGACACCGTGTCTGAAAAATAACTGGAAGCTACCCAATGCTTTCAAACTCCCAAAGAGTAATTTTGACTTCCGACGAGAGCAGAAAATGCTGACTATTGGCCAGCCGTGAACCAGCTACTCTCTTTTTCATTAGGGATTTTCCCATTTCTTGTCCGAAACCAAAAAAAACCCCTCGAATCAGAGTTATATTCATGCTCTTCAAACGGAGGCACTGTCCACGTTTGTAACCAATGTACGGGACATTCACTGCGCAAATACCTGCTGCATGTAGGTACTAACTATCCTAAAAACCCTGGTGCGGAGAACACAGTAAGGAGGCCATTCAGCCCCTCAAACCCAGTCGCCCATTCAATTAGACCACGGTAAATCGCTACCTCACTCTTGTTTACGCACAGGCCGCAATCGCAGGGTTAGCCACTGATCATCCTTTGCCACTACCCACATCGTCATCCCTCCTGTGAGCAGTGATTCTCCTCATGTGGGTCATACCTTTTGTATTTGGGGGGGGGGGGGGGGGGGGGGGCTTGTCGTTTATTCAGGTGCAGGGCTTCAGGCCCCCCCCCTTTCTCATTCAGATTCCAGGGCTCCACCTGTTTCCCAGGATGCCTGTTGGCCGGGCGACACAGCAACCCTGACCGGTTAGAAACAGCGCGCCGTCACCGCGGCTACGGCTGACGGGATCGCTCGGCAACCGACGGGAAACCTGCGGCGAGTGGGAAGCCACGCCGAACGTCGTGAGAAGGAGCACCGGCCTCTAAATGTGGGAATTTGAGGGGTGAAATAGCTGCAACAGAATACATTTTCTGATGTTCGTATTACATTTGTAAGATAAGCCGAATGTTGAGACAGTAAGAGTAGAATCACTGCCTGGGGGCAGCAACACAAATTAGGCGGCGCCGTGTCAAGATGCCCGCTGTACACACCTCGCTTGAGAGGCAGCACGGTTTTGTGAAGGGGAGGTCGTGTCTCAATAACTTGATAGAGTTTTTCGAGGAGGTCACAAAGATGGCTGATGCAGGTAGGGCAGTGGATGTTGTCTATATGGACTTCAGTAAGGCCTTTGACAAGGTCCCTCATGGCAGACTGGCACAAAAGGTGAAGTCACACAGGATCAGGGGTGAGCTGGCAAGGTGGATACAGAACTGGCTGCGTCATAGAAGACAGAGAGTAGCAATGGAAGGGTGCTTTTCTGATTGGAGGGCTGTGACAAGTGGTGTTCCGCAGGGATCAGTGCTGGGACCTTTGCTGTTCGTAGTATATATAAATGATTTGGAGGAAAATGTAACTGGTCTGGTTGCTAAGTTTGCAGACGACACAAAGGTTGGTGGAATTGCGGATAGCGATGAGGACTGTCAGAGGATGCAGCAGGATTTAGATCGTTTGGAGACTTGGGCGGAGAGATGGCAGATGAAGTTTAATCTGGACAAATGTGAGGTAATGCATTTTGGAAGGTCTAATGCAGGTAGGGAATATACAATGAATGGTAGAACTCTAAACAGTATTGACAGTCAGAGAGATCTAGGTGTACAGGTCTGCAGGTCAATGAAAGGGACAACACAGGCGGAGAAGGTAGTCAAGAAGGCATACGGCATGCTTGCCTTCATTGGCCGGGGCATTGAGTATAAGAATTGGCAAGTCATGTTGCAGCTGTATAGAACCTTAATTAGGCCACACTTGGAGTATAGTGTTCAATTCTGGCTGCCACACTACCAGAAGGATGTGGAGGCTTTAGAGAGGGTGCAGAAGAGATTTACCAGGATGTTGCCTGGTATGGAGGGCATTAGCTATGAGGAGAGGTTGAATAAACTCGGTTTGTTCTCACTGGAATGATGGAGGTTGAGGGGCGACCTGATAGAAGTCGACAAAATTATGAGGGGCATAGACAGAGTGGATCGTCAGAGGATTTTCCCCAGGGTAGAGGGGTCAATTACTAGGGGGCATAGGTTTAAGGTGCGAGGGGCAAGGTTTAGAGGAGATGTACGAGGCAAATATCTTTCACAGAGGGCAGTGGGTGCCTGCAACTCGCTGCCGGAGGAGGTGGTGGAAGCAGGGACGATAGTGACATTTAAGGGGCATCGTGACAAATACATGAATAGGATGGGAATAGAGGGATACGGACCCCGGAAGTGTAGAAGATTTTAGTTTAGTCGGGCAGCATGGTCGGCACGGGCTTGGAGGGCCAAAGGGCCTGTTCCTGTGCTGTACTTTTCTTTGTTCTTTTGTTCTTTGACATTCCATTGTATTAAAGTCACGCAACTGAATATTTGGCCAAGTGCATAGTGAACAACCCACTCGATCTGTATTGCATTGCTGCCTGAGTCACATACCTCCCATGTCGCATCTACAGCACCCCGAAATATGCAACTCACTCGTAGCAATGGCCCTGCGAGGTATTCAGTCCTTTTGTAGTGAATTGTGTATACCTAACTATTAATATACATTGAGGCACACTACAAGTTAGTCAACAATTAACGGTTAGTCAGCACAGAACCCACTCTCTCTCTCCCCCCCCCCCCCCCCCCCCCCCCCCCCCCCCCGGGTTCAGCGCCATTTCGACCCGTTGGCACAGAGGTTGCGTCCCGGTTCCTGCGCTGCACCCCCCCCCCCCACAATTCGCCATCGAGCGCCGGCATGGGCCGCCCGTCACAGCTCGTCCCTGGAGGCCGAGTCGATCGGGGAGTGCGACACGTCCAGGTTCTGCGCTGCCTCCCGGATCTTCGCCTGCTCCTTGGTCTTCTGCGACTTGGCGCGGTCCCAATCAGTCTTCAGCTTCTCGTTGTTCCAGACCATGGAGGTCTCCGTGTCGCTCACGTAACCCTGGTCGCCCGTGTAGTGCGTGGGGTAGATGAGAAGCGGCTCGACGGAGAAAGCCCTCAGGTCGCGCTTCTCGAAGTGCTCCATGTATTCAGACCTGGCGGGGGGGAACAGAAAGGCGCCAAGTTCAAACAGGCCCAGGAGAGAGACAAGAAAAGAGACTGCAAAAGACACGGCAGGAGCGAGGGAAAAGGAAGAACGTCTGAGGAATGAGAATCAACTTGGATGCCCCAGAATCGATCCCCTTTAAGTGTCAAGGCTATAGAACCATAGAATTTACGGTGCAGAAGGAGGCCATTCGGCCCATCAAGTCTGCACCGGCCCTTACAAAGAGCACCCTACTCAAGCCCATGTATCTACCCAATCCCGTAACCTAGTAACCCCCCACTTAACATGTTTTGGACACTAAGGGTCAATTTATCACGGCTAATCCATCTAACCTGCACATCTTTGGACTGTGGGAGGAAACCGGGGCACCCGGAGGAAACCCACGCACACACGGGGAGGATGCGCAGACTCCGCACAGACAGTGACCCAGCCGGGAATCGAACCTGGGACCCTGGCGCTGTGAAGCAACTGTGCTAACCACTGTGCTACCACGCTGCCCCAACCAGCCTAATCCAGACATCAGAGGTCCATTCCTTTGAAAAACAATCAGAGACATTTTTTAGCAACATAGGAGTAGTAAGCGGCTATTTGGCCCATCGAGTCCATTGTATCGTTTAGTTAAGATCATGGCTGATCTGTATCTAATCTTAGTCTACCCACCATGATTCTATAACCCGCACCCAACAAAAATCCATCAGTCTCCACTTTGAAAACCATCACCCACTCTCAACCTCAACAACGTTTTAAGAGAACAAATTCCAGATTCCTGTACGTTCCGTGTGAGTAAGTGCTTCCTGACACAGTCCAAGAATAGGTAGGGCCACTTGTTCTGGACTCGCCCACTGGGGTAGGCAGTTCATCCCTCTCAACTTCCTCAATCACCTCAAATGCCTCAACTAGACAACTCCACAATCATCTAAGTTCAAGGGAACGCGAGCAAGTCAACCAGCTCGGTCTCACATTTTAACTCTTTTAGCTCTGTTATCGTCCTGGAACTGTATCTCCTCCATCACCAATTTGTCCTTCCCGCGATGAAGTGACCCGAGCTGAATGCAGTGCTCCAGATGCAATCTATAGAATCTCTACGATGCAGAAGGAGGCCATTTGGCCCATCGGGTCTGCACTGATCTTCCGAAAGGGCACACCTACCTAGGCCCACTCCCCCCCCACCCTATCCCCGTAACCCCACATGGCCAATTCCCCCAACTTAATAATAATAATCTTTATTGTCACATGTCGGCTTACATTAACACTGCAATGAAGTTACTGTGAAAAGCCCCTAGTCGCCACACTAGGGGCACCTGTTCGGGTACACTGAGGGAGAATTCAGAATGTCCAATTCACCTAACAGCACGTCTTTCGAAACTTGTGGGAAGAAACCGGAGCACCCGGAAGAAACCCACGCAGAGACGGGGAGGATGTGCAGACTCCGCACAGTCACCCGAGGCCGGAATCGAACCCGGGTCCCTGGCGCTGTGCGGCAGCAGTGACAACCACCGTGCCGCCATGCCTATCCAGAGCTCTGTACAGCTGGAACATAACTTCAGCCCTCTTGACATGAAGATTAACTCCCCACTTTTAACTTTTTGAGCCTGCCCACCAGTTTTAAGTGACTTCTGTACTTGTGCTCCGCAGCTGCTAACTCCTCACCATCTGGAGAACATAATGATCTATCTTTCTCCGTCGCTCTCCAACAATCTCCCCACCCCATTCAGCCGCAATTTCCCCCCCACAATTTACATTAGCCTAGCCAGGAAGTCAAGGGAGCACAATTGCTTTAAAGGACGTTAGGAGACGGTTCCTACTCACACTCCACAAGAGCAGATTGCTGCAATATATCTTACTGCACTGTAAGTACCATGCTGCAGTGCATTCATCAAACTAGACTCCCCTGGACTGCACTCCCCTCAGGTTAGGTAGGTAGGTAATTAGCCACAATCCCCGAGGGACCGGGGGTATGCTTCTCCATGAGAGCACAGTAAGAAGTCTTACAACACCTGGTTAAAGTCCAACAGGTTTGTTTCGAATCGCTAGCTTGCGGAGCACTGCTCCTTCCTCCGGTGAAGAAGGACCTCAGACTGACCCGAGGAAGGGACAGTGCTCTGAAAGCTAGCGATTCGAAACAAACCTGTTGGGACTTTTAAACCTGTTGTTGTAAGACTTCTGACTGTGCCCATCTCAGTCTAACGCCGGCATCTCCACATCATCCTCTATTAGAGGGAGAGGGACATATGATTATAGAGCTGGGTACAATAGAACCATAGAACTCCTGCAGTGTAGGAGGAAGCCATTCGGCCCATTGAGTCTACACTGACCCTATCTAGGCCCACTCTCTGCCTCCCCATACCTTTGGCCCACCGTGTCTGGGCCGGCAGTCAAGCACCTATCTATTCTAACCCCATGCAGCCCGAGGGGCACCATCACACACACTCTCCCCTTGCATTTCAGAACGCGGGCAGGAGGGGCACCAGGGCAGACCCTGGTCCCGGGGTACGTACACAGGGTGTTTGTTGTACATCACGGGCAGAAACTCGTCCACGGGCAGCAACTTGTCAAACGGCTTGGCATCGAGGAGCTTCTCCGCCCCGCGGAGCGAGAGGGCGTATCCAAGGGTCCAGTAGGAGTAATCGGCCTCGACCAAATTCCGCACCCCGGGCACCGCCTTCTCCGGACGATCCACTTGCATCCGCTTTCGACCGATGTAGCTGCGGGAAGCAGAAAGAGGGCATCCTGTCAAAGGAGCTGCGGGGAGGTTAAAGCAGAGGAAGGAAAAATCTGCGGAGGACCACGAGAGCGAGGAGGGGATCCCGGGGAGTTGGGAATCCAAGCGAGAAACCGTACAGAAGGTCAATGAAGAATCTGATCAGAAAAGAAAGCCAACTGTTGTAAAAATCATAGAATTTACAGTGCAGAAGGTGGCCATTTGGCCCATCGAATCTGCACCGGCCCTTGGAAAGAGCACCCTACCTCAGCCCACACCTCCACCCTATCCCCACAACCATGCAACCCCATCTAATCTAAGGGCAATTTAGCACAGCCAATCCGCCGAACCTGCACATCTTTGGACTGTGGGAGAAAACCGGAGCACCCGGAGGAAACCCACGCAGACACAGGGAGAACGTGCAGACTCCGCACCGACAGTGACCCAGCGGGGAATCGAACCTGGTTCCCTGGCGCTGTGAAGCCACAGTGCTAGCCACTGTGCTACCGTGCCGCCCTAGAAGCAGGGAGAAGCCAGGGAATAAAAGGGGGAGAGATTGAAAACATGGATTTAAAGATAAACAGTAAAACGAGTACCCATTGTCTCAATTCTCACCACTGGACGCAGTTCCTCCGCTTTGTGTTCCAAATCGTCAGTCCTGGCGTAACGGGTAATAGGATCACCTCCGAGACTGAACATTGTGACTTCGAGGCCAACAGCAGGGACTCGTGTGCAAAATCCAGGCTGACATTCCAGTGCTGGGCTGAGGGAGTGCTGCACTCTTGCAGATGTTTAAACAAAGACACATTCTGACAGGCTGTAGTGTAACTGGCAAGGACAGCATCTGTTGCCATCCCCAATTGCCCTCGAACTGAATGGTTTGCTGCACCACTTTGAGGGGGCGGGGGCGCAATTAAGAGGCAACCACATCTGGGCTGACCTGTTAACCTGGGCTTTTCTGGATTACTAGGCCGGTGACATTATCACTGTCTCCCCCCCCCCCCCCCCCCCCCACACACACACACACACACACACACACACACACACACACACACACTACCCCCATAGGTACCATCTTTCAGGTCTCATGTTAAAATCAGGCCCACTCAATTGGATGTCAAAGGTCCCACGGCTTTTTTTTGTTGAAGAAAAGCAGGGGAGCTCTCCCCGGTATCCCGGACAATATCTATGCCCCAATCAACATCCCCAAAGAAAAAGATCACCCGATCATTATCACATTGCTATCGGCGGGAGATTATTGCGTGCAAGCTGGTCGCCACGCTTCCTCCGTTACAATTGTGAATACACTTTTAAAAAATTTTTTTAAATTGGCTGTAAAATGCTTTAAGATACATAGAACATACACTGTAGAAGGAGGCCATTCGGCCCATCGAGTCTGCACCAACCCACTTAAACCGTCACTTCCACCCTATCCCCATAACCCAATAACCCCTCCGAACCTTTTTGGACACTAAGGGCAATTTTGGCATGGCCAATCCACCTACCCTGTACGTCTTTGGACTGTGGGAGGAAACCGGAGCACCCGGAGGAAACCCACGCAGACACGGGGAGAACGGTAGCATGGTGGTTAGCATAAATGCTTCACAGCTCCAGGTTCCCAGGTTCGATTCCCGGCTGGGTCACTGTCTGTGCGGAGTCTGCACATCCTCCCCGTGTGTGCGTGGGTTTCCTCCGGGTGCTCCGGTTTCCTCCCACAGTCCAAAGATGTGCGGGTTAGGTGGATTGGCCATGCTAAATTGCCCTTAGTGTCCTAAAAAATAAGGTTAATGGGGGTTGTTGGGTTACTGGGATAGGTATACGTGGGCTTGAGTAGGGTGATCATTGCTCGGCACAACATCGAGGGCCGAAGGGCCTGTTCTGTGCTGTACTGTTCTAATTCTAATGTGCAGACTCCACACAGAGACCCAGAGAATCGAACCTGGGACCCTGGTGCTGTGAAGCCACAGTGCTATCCACTTGAGCTACCGTGCTGCCCACAGATGTCCTGAATTTGCAAAAGGCGATATCTTCAGCACTGCTGCCTCACGGCGCCAGGGACCCGAGTTCGATTCCGGCCTCGGGTGACTGTCTGTGCGAAGTCTGCACGTCCTCCCCGTGTCTGCGCGGATTTCCTCCGGGTGCTCCGGTTTCCTCCCACAGTCCAAAGATGTGCAGGTTAGGCGGATTGGCCATGCTAAATTGCCCCTTACTGTCCAAATGTTAGGTGGGGTTGCGAGGATAGGGCCTAGGTTAGGTGCTCTTTCGGACAGTCGGTGCAGAGTCGATGGGCCGAATATCATCCTCCTGCACCGTAGGGATTCTATAATTCTGAAGGCCGTCTTTTTGTCTAAGGACTGTTCGTGAACATCCTTCCGAAGAAGTTGCATGACTTAAAAAAAACAGTCAACTGCAAGGTCAGAAACAAAAACAGAAAATGCAGCAGGTCTGACAGCATCTGTGGAGAGAGAAAGGGGGCTAATGTTGCTCGTCTGGGTGACTCTTTGTCAAAGTCAATACCCAGGTTCGATTCCCGGCTTGGGTCACTGTCTGTGCGGAGTCTGCACGTCCTCCCCGTGTGTGCGTGGGTTTCCTCCGGGTGCTCCGGTTTCCTCCCACAGTCCAAAGATGTGCAGGTTAGGTGGATTGGCCATGATAAATTGCCCGTAGTGTCCTAAGAAGTAAGGTTAAGGGGGGGGGGGTTGTTGGGTTACGGGTATAGGATGGATACGTGGGTTTGAGTAGGGTGATCATTGTTCGGCACAACATTGAGGGCCGAAGGGCCTGTTCTGTGCTGTACTGTTCTATCTATGGTTCAGTGCAACACTTCAGCTGCCACTTTTATTAAAGTGTCGGGAAATCCAACACCAAAATCTAATTATTGACATTTGTTGTCTTTGACACAAGGCGCGTCACAGGGGTGTTATCAAGCAGACTGTGACAGCAAGCCAACAGGGGGGCAGCTAATGTGAATGCAGCACAATCTCATTACCAGCAATGAGATACAACCCCTGGTTTCTTTATGGTTGCTGGTCCAGGCGCTTCTCCAAATGACGCCACGGTAATTTTTCACATGCACTCGAGTGGGGAAATGTTAACCGAAAGACAGTGCCCCTGGCAAGGCAGCACTCCCTCAATACAGGCACCGGGGAGTGTCAGCCAAGATTATGCCTTTAAATCTCTGGAGTTGGAACTGAATCCTTGAGCTTTCGGCTGAGGGGCGGGGGTCACACGCTGGCACCTTTGCGGAGTGAGGTATAGTTCCTGCGTGGAGCAGCTTTGACTGACTGTCGCCAAGTGTCCGGCTAACTTTACCCAATTTACAATGCGACCGGTTTAACTGGGGCCTCAATCATTGCTCTAATGCGTATTTCACAGAATCTCAGGGAGGCCATTCGGCCCATCGTGTCTGTACTCGTTCCCCAGCTGAGCATTACGACTTAGCGCCCCCCCCCCCCGCCTTTTCCCTGTACCCCTGCACAAAAACAAATAATCATTCAATCATTTTTTATTTATAAATTTAGAGTACCCAATTCATTTATTCCAATTGAGAGACAATTTAGCATGGCCAATCCACCTACCCTGCACGTCTTTGGGTTGTGGGGGCGAAACCCAAGCAAAACACGGGGAGAACGTGCAAACTCCACACGGACAGTGACCCAGAGCCGGGATCGAACCTGGGACCTCGGTGCCGTGACACTGCAGTGCTACCACTGATAATCATTCAATCATGGGAACTCTCGTTCTCGATCCTTTTACGAGGGGGAACAGTTTCTCCCCGTCTGCTCTGCACTTGTGCTTATTTTGGTGCGGAAACTGCAAACCCTTTCTAATTATACCAAAGCGAGCGCACAGCTATTTGCAGAAACCAGCAAAGCAGACCCCAGGCAATTCCAGCTGTACTTTGGGAACTGAGGGCAGATATAGCACACGGGCCGTAGTTTGGACCTGAGCAGTGCGGGCAAACCTGTATGTATTGGCCATCCCGAATTGCACTCAGAAACTGGCAGTGACTTCTCTTAACTCTTTTTTAAAAAAACAATTCCAGTCCACCTACCCTGCACATCTTTTTGGGTTGTGGGGGTGAGACCCACACAAACACGGGGAGAATGTGCAAACTCCACACGGACAGCGACCCGGGGCCGGGATCGAACCTGGGTCCTTAGTGTCGTGAGGCAGCAGTGCTAACCACTGCGCCAACATGCCGCCCTTTTCTCTTAACACTTTTTTAAAGCCTTTACCTGTCGGTGCTTCAGAAAAGTGGTGTCAGCGAGTCCCTGGAGCACAGTCTGCCTGCCAGGTTTGGTAATACTGGTTAAGTGAGACACCCTTTAACTGCGCATCCCCAGCGAACAACAGCGGCAACTCCGCCAGGATCAGCCCGCTGTCTGGTGTTGCCGGTGGCGATGCCGTGGAATGGGGCGCATTATAAAGGTGGGCCAAAAGACAAGCCAGTTCAGGGATTCCCCTCTGCGCACTCACATCAGATCCCAGTCGAGTGCAGCCTTCTCCACTTCCTTCATCAGATACTTCAGTCTTCGCTTGAAGAAGATTTCGAACCTAAGATCGTCTTCAAACACCACCGATACCTGCAGCCCTCGCTCGACGATCTGCGGGAAACCAGAGGGACAACGATATGAAACACAGCCAAGGCAGGATATTCCACACATGTTTAGGGAGGGGGGGGGGGGGGGTTCTACATAGTGGAGCCAGATATTGCCCGTGGGACTCATTCCTCAGGGAGAGCCAACACCTGTACCCCAGGGAGAGTGGGTACCCTTGGGACCCAGGCCTCAGGCGCCCTTAGCCCGGGAAGAGCAGGCGTCTGCCCGAGACTCGTCACGTCTATGGGACTCCTACCATAAGGAAAGTGGGTGCTCATACCTCCGTGAAAGTTGTCGAGCTGGTAGAACCTCTATCCCAGTGTAAAGTTGTTGTATTCATGGGGCCTGTGTCCCAGGCCGTACCCCGAGATTCATTTTGCAGCACTCATGGTCCAAAGATGTGCGGGTTAGGTGGATTGTCCAAAACATGTTAAGTGGGGGTTACTGGGATAGGATAGATACGTGGGCTTCAGAAGGGTGCTCTTCCTAAACCATGCTGCCCTGAATCGGCCGCTATACTCCAGCCGAGGAGCCTAGCCAGTAGTTTTTAAAGACTTTTCTTCAGAGAATCTTTGGCTCTGAAAGTTCTGAAAGAATAAAAATGAGATATACCGGTGGAAAATTAACTCCAGGCAACCAATGTCTCTACATTAAAATATGTTGGGATGTAATCGCATCAATATATTGAGTAGAATGTGTTGTGTTTCAGTGATGGTCCCACTGCCTTACACCAGGCTGATGTAGAGGCTGTAAACTGGCGAGTATTCCCCCTAATCCTCAGCCCTGCAATGACAATTGGTGATGTTGATGTCAGCGCTCACTGGATCACAGCAGGCACCGTGCGGAACGTGATTTGGGATTAGGTTTCAGTACAGTCCCCCCTATTATAGCTACAAACTGCAGTGCCAGCTTGGGGGGCGAGGGGCGGTGGTGGTGGGGAGCAGCCAAACTCCCACAGGCCCTCGCCTGACACCGAGGCTCCTTACCTCTTTCCAGACGTTGTAGTGACTGAGAAAGCAGCCCATTTCCCCCTTAGTCAAGGGCCTGCCCGAGTAGGGGTCTTCATAGTCCGTCAGCATCGTGATGCCGAGCGCCTTCATCTGGCTGCTGTTGAACGCTCTGTTGGGAGGATTCATGGGAAACGTATTAGCCCATTACAGGAGGCCAACGCCAAAGTTGAAGATCAAAAAAAAATGGGAGCAAGTGCAGGCCATTCAGCCCCTCGAGCCTGCTCCACCGCTCAATATGACGTGATGAATGTACAAAATTGATACATACATTGTATTATACGTATCTGATGCAGTTATTGTTTTAAATGCCTGGGTTAGGATGTGCAGCTGCAGTAATATGTTTTGAAAGAAAGACAGACTGCAGATGATGCAGTGCTGGGTCACAGTCTGTGCGGAGTCTGCACGTTCTCCCCGTGTCTGCGTGGGTTTCCTCCGGGTGCTCCGGTTTCCTCCCACAGTCCAAAGACGTGCAGGTTAGGTGGATTGGCCATGATAAATGGCCCTTAGTGACCAAAAAGGTTAGATGGGGTTATTGGGATAGGGTGGAAGTGAGGGCTTAAGTGGGTCATAGAACAGACAGTGCAGAAGGAGGCCATTCGGCCCATCGAGTCTGCACCGACACACTTAAGCCCTCACTTCCACCCTAGTAGATTAGGGGGTTAGTTAGGTGGGTCCTTGTGGGAGGGGAGCGGGTTTTTGCACTATGTTGATTGTTCTTTGCACACTGTTTTGTATTGTTGTTGTTTACTATGCCAAACATGCCTCAATAAAATTGTTTATAAAAAAAAGAACTGCTCAATATCACACCCGCCATGGCGATGACTTCCTTACGGCCAAGAGGGACATGGGGGGGGGGGGGGAGAAGCCCACGCTAATATTCTGGGGACATGGGTTCAAATCCCACCTGGGCAGCTGAAACCAAAAGCTAACCTCAGCAATGGTAACGATTATGGATTGTTGCAAAAAACAGTGTGAACTGAGTCAGTAGTATGGTGCGCAGTGTGAGCTGAGAGTAGTATGGTGCGCAGTGTGAGTTGAGAGTAGTATGGTGCGCAGTGTGAGCTGAGAGTAGTATGGTGCGCAGTGTGAGCTGAGAGTAGTATGATGCGCAGTGTGAGCTGAGTCAGTAGTATGGTGCGCAGTGTGAGCTGAGTCAGTAGTATGGTGCGCAGTGTGAGCTGAGAGTAGTATGGTGCACAGTGTGAGCTGAGAGTAGTATGGTGCGCAGTGTGAGCTGAGAGTAGTATGGTGCGCAGTGTAAGCTGAGTCAGTAGTATGGTGTGCAGTGTGAGCTGAGAGTAGTATGGTGCACAGTGTGAGCTGAGAGTAGTATGGTGCGCAGTGTGAGCTGAGAGTAGTATGGTGCGCAGTGTGAGCTGAGTCAGTAGTATGGTGCGCAGTGTGAGCTGAGAGTAGAATGGTGTGCAGTGTGAGCTGAGAGTAGTATGGTGCGCAGTGTGAGCTGAGAGTAGTATGGTGCGCAGTGTGAGCTGAGAGTAGTATGGTGCGCAGTGTGAGCTGAGTGTAGTACGGTGCGCAGTGTGAGCTGAGAGTAGTATGGTGCGCAGTGTGAGCTGAGAGTAGTATGGTGCGCAGTGTGAGCTGAGAGTAGTATGGTGCGCAGTGTGAGCTGAGAGTAGTATGGTGTGCAGTGTGAGCTGAGTCAGTAGTATGGTGCGCAGTGTGAGCTGAGAGTAGTATGGTGCGCAGTGTGAGCTGAGAGTAGTATGGTGCGCAGTGTGAGCTGAGAGTAGTATGGTGTGCAGTGTGAGCTGAGTCAGTAGTATGGTGCGCAGTGTGAGCTGAGAGTAGTATGGTGCGCAGTGAGAGCTGAGAGTAGTATGGTGCGCAGTGTGAGCTGAGAGTAGTATGGTGCGCAGTGTGAGCTGAGAGTAGTATGGTGCGCAGTGTGAGCTGAGAGTAGTATGGTGCGCAGTGTAAGCTGAGAGTAGTATGGTGCGCAGTGTGAGCTGAGAGTAGTATGGTGCGCAGTGTGAGCTGAGAGTAGTATGGTGCGCAGTGTGAGCTGAGTCAGTAGTATGGTGCGCAGTGTGAGCTGAGAGTAGTATGGTGCGCAGTGTGAGCTGAGTCAGTAGTATGGTGCGCAGTGAGAGCTGAGAGTAGTATGGTGCGCAGTGTGAGCTGAGTCAGTAGTATGGTGAGCAGTGTGAGCTGAGAGTAGTATGGTGTGCAGTGTGAGCTGAGAGTAGTATGGTGCGCAGTGTGAGCTGAGAGTAGTATGGTGCGCAGTGTGAGCTGAGAGTAGTATGGTGTACAGTGTGAGCTGAGAGTAGTATGGTGCGCTGTGTGAGCTGAGAGTAGTATGGTGCGCAGTGTGAGCTGAGAGTAGTATGGTGCGCAGTGTGAGCTGAGAGTAGTATGGTGCGCAGTGTGAGCTGAGAGTAGTATGGTGTGCAGTGTGAGCTGAGAGTAGTATGGTGCGCAGTGTGAGCTGAGTCAGTAGTATGGTGTGCAGTGTGAGCTGAGAGTAGTATGGTGCGCAGTGTGAGCTGAGTCAGTAGTATGGTGCGCAGTGTGAGCTGAGAGTAGTATGGTGCGCTGTGTGAGCTGAGAGTAGTATGGTGCGCAGTGTGAGCTGAGAGTAGTATGGTGCGCAGTGTGAGCTGAGAGTAGTATGGTGCGCAGTGTGAGCTGAGAGTAGTATGGTGCGCAGTGTGAGCCGAGAGTAGTATGGTGCGCAGTGTGAGCTGAGAGTAGTATGGTGCGCAGTGTGAGCTGAGAGTAGTATGGTGCGCAGTGTGAGCTGAGAGTAGTATGGTGCGCAGTGTGAGCTGAGAGTAGTATGGTGCGCAGTGTGAGCTGAGTGTAGTATGGTGCGCAGTGTGAGCTGAGAGTAGTATGGTGCGCAGTGTGAGCTGAGAGTAGTATGATGCGCAGTGTGAGCTGAGAGTAGTATGGTGCGCAGTGTGAGCTGAGAGTAGTATGGTGTGCAGTGTGAGCTGAGAGTAGTATGGTGCGCAGTGTGAGCTGAGAGTAGTATGGTGCGCAGTGTGAGCTGAGTCAGTAGTATGGTGCGCAGTGTGAGCTGAGTCAGTAGTATGGTGCGCAGTGTGAGCTGAGAGTAGTATGATGCGCAGTGTGAGCTGAGTCAGTAGTATGGTGCGCAGTGTAAGCTGAGTCAGTAGTATGGTGCGCAGTGTGAGCTGAGAGTAGTATGGTGCGCAGTGTGAGCTGAGAGTAGTATGGTGCGCAGTGTGAGCTGAGAGTAGTATGGTGCGCAGTGTGAGCTGAGAGTAGTATGGTGTGCAGTGTGAGCTGAGTCAGTAGTATGGTGCGCAGTGTGAGCTGAGAGTAGTATGGTGCGCAGTGTGAGCTGAGAGTAGTATGGTGCGCAGTGTGAGCTGAGAGTAGTATGGTGCGCAGTGTGAGCTGAGAGTAGTATGGTGCGCAGTGTGAGCTGAGAGTAGTATGGTGCGCAGTGTGAGCTGAGTCAGTAGTATGGTGCGCAGTGTGAGCTGAGAGTAGTATGGTGCGCAGTGTGAGCTGAGAGTAGTATGGTGTGCAGTGTGAGCTGAGAGTAGTATGGTGCGCAGTGCAAGCTGAGAGTAGTATGGTGCGCAGTGTGAGCTGAGAGTAGTATGGTGCGCAGTGTGAGCTGAGAGTAGTATGGTGCGCAGTGTGAGCTGAGAGTAGTACGGTGCGCAGTGTGAGCTGAGAGTAGTATGGTGCGCAGTGTGAGCTGAGAGTAGTATGGTGCGCAGTGTGAGCTGAGCGTAGTACGGTGCGCAGTGTGAGCTGAGTCAGTAGTATGGTGCGCAGTGTGAGCTGAGAGTAGTATGGTGCGCAGTGTGAGCTGAGTCAGTAGTATGGTGCGCAGTGTGAGCTGAGAGTAGTATGGTGCGCAGTGTGAGCTGAGAGTAGTACGGTGCGCAGTGTGAGCTGAGAGTAGTATGGTGCGCAGTGTGAGCTGAGAGTAGTACGGTGCGCAGTGTGAGCTGAGAGTAGTATGGTGTGCAGTGTGAGCTGAGAGTAGTATGGTGCGCAGTGTGAGCTGAGAGTAGTATGGTGCGCAGTGTGAGCTGAGAGTAGTATGGTGCACAGTGTGAGCTGAGAGTAGTATGGTGCGCAGTGTGAGCTGAGTCAGTAGTATGGTGCGCAGTGTGAGCTGAGAGTAGTATGGTGCGCAGTGTGAGCTGAGAGTAGTATGGTGCGCAGTGTAAGCTGAGTCAGTAGTATGGTGTGCAGTGTGAGCTGAGAGTAGTATGGTGCACTGTGTGAGCTGAGAGTAGTATGGTGCGCAGTGTGAGCTGAGAGTAGAATGGTGTGCAGTGTGAGCTGAGAGTAGTATGGTGCGCAGTGTGAGCTGAGAGTAGTATGGTGCGCAGTGTGAGCTGAGAGTAGTATGGTGCGCAGTGTGAGCTGAGTGTAGTACGGTGCGCAGTGTGAGCTGAGAGTAGTATGGTGCGCAGTGTGAGCTGAGAGTAGTATGGTGCACAGTGTGAGCTGAGAGTAGTATGGTGCGCAGTGTGAGCTGAGAGTAGTATGGTGTGCAGTGTGAGCTGAGTCAGTAGTATGGTGCGCAGTGTGAGCTGAGAGTAGTATGGTGCGCAGTGTGAGCTGAGAGTAGTATGGTGCGCAGTGTGAGCTGAGAGTAGTATGGTGTGCAGTGTGAGCTGAGTCAGTAGTATGGTGCGCAGTGTGAGCTGAGAGTAGTATGGTGCGCAGTGTGAGCTGAGAGTAGTATGGTGCGCAGTGTGAGCTGAGAGTAGTATGGTGCGCAGTGTGAGCTGAGAGTAGTATGGTGCGCAGTGTGAGCTGAGAGTAGTATGGTGCGCAGTGTGAGCTGAGAGTAGTATGGTGCGCAGTGTAAGCTGAGAGTAGTATGGTGCGCAGTGTGAGCTGAGAGTAGTATGGTGCGCAGTGTGAGCTGAGTCAGTAGTATGGTGCGCAGTGTGAGCTGAGAGTAGTATGGTGCGCAGTGTGAGCTGAGTCAGTAGTATGGTGCGCAGTGAGAGCTGAGAGTAGTATGGTGCGTAGTGTGAGCTGAGAGTAGTATGGTGCGCAGTGTGAGCTGAGAGTAGTATGGTGCGCAGTGTGAGCTGAGAGTAGTATGGTGCGCAGTGTGAGCTGAGAGTAGTATGGTGCGCAGTGTGAGCTGAGAGTAGTATGGTGCGCAGTGTGAGCTGAGAGTAGTATGGTGCGCAGTGTGAGCTGAGAGTAGTATGGTGTGCAGTGTGAGCTGAGAGTAGTATGGTGCGCTGTGTGAGCTGAGAGTAGTATGGTGCGCAGTGTGAGCTGAGAGTAGTATGGCAGTGTGAGCTGAGTAGTATGGTGCGCAGTGTGAGCTGAGAGTAGTATGGTGCGCAGTGTGAGCTGAGAGTAGTATGGTGCGCAGTGTGAGCTGAGTCAGTAGTATGGTGTGCAGTGTGAGCTGAGAGTAGTATGGTGCGCAGTGTGAGCTGAGTCAGTAGTATGGTGCGCAGTGTGAGCTGAGAGTAGTATGGTGCGCAGTGTGAGCTGAGAGTAGTACAGTGCGCAGTGTGAGCTGAGAGTAGTATGGTGCGCAGTGTGAGCTGAGAGTAGTACGGTGCGCAGTGTGAGCTGAGAGTAGTATGGTGTGCAGTGTGAGCTGAGAGTAGTATGGTGCGCAGTGTGAGCTGAGAGTAGTATGGTGCGCAGTGTGAGCTGAGAGTAGTATGGTGCACAGTGTGAGCTGAGAGTAGTATGGTGCGCAGTGTGAGCTGAGTCAGTAGTATGGTGCGCAGTGTGAGCTGAGAGTAGTATGGTGCGCAGTGTGAGCTGAGAGTAGTATGGTGCGCAGTGTAAGCTGAGTCAGTAGTATGGTGTGCAGTGTGAGCTGAGAGTAGTATGGTGCACTGTGTGAGCTGAGAGTAGTATGGTGCGCAGTGTGAGCTGAGAGTAGTATGGTGTGCAGTGTGAGCTGAGAGTAGTATGGTGCGCAGTGTGAGCTGAGAGTAGTATGGTGCGCAGTGTGAGCTGAGAGTAGTATGGTGCGCAGTGTGAGCTGAGTGTAGTACGGTGCGCAGTGTGAGCTGAGAGTAGTATGGTGCGCAGTGTGAGCTGAGAGTAGTATGGTGCACAGTGTGAGCTGAGAGTAGTATGGTGCGCAGTGTGAGCTGAGAGTAGTATGGTGTGCAGTGTGAGCTGAGTCAGTAGTATGGTGCGCAGTGTGAGCTGAGAGTAGTATGGTGCGCAGTGTGAGCTGAGAGTAGTATGGTGCGCAGTGTGAGCTGAGAGTAGTATGGTGTGCAGTGTGAGCTGAGTCAGTAGTATGGTGCGCAGTGTGAGCTGAGAGTAGTATGGTGCGCAGTGAGAGCTGAGAGTAGTATGGTGCGCAGTGTGAGCTGAGAGTAGTATGGTGCGCAGTGTGAGCTGAGAGTAGTATGGTGCGCAGTGTGAGCTGAGAGTAGTATGGTGCGCAGTGTAAGCTGAGAGTAGTATGGTGCGCAGTGTGAGCTGAGAGTAGTATGGTGCGCAGTGTGAGCTGAGTAGTAGTATGGTGCGCAGTGTGAGCTGAGAGTAGTATGGTGCGCAGTGTGAGCTGAGTCAGTAGTATGGTGCGCAGTGAGAGCTGAGAGTAGTATGGTGCGCAGTGTGAGCTGAGAGTAGTATGGTGCGCAGTGTGAGCTGAGAGTAGTATGGTGCGCAGTGTGAGCTGAGAGTAGTATGGTGCGCAGTGTGAGCTGAGAGTAGTATGGTGCGCAGTGTGAGCTGAGAGTAGTATGGTGCGCAGTGTGAGCTGAGAGTAGTATGGTGCGCAGTGTGAGCTGAGAGTAGTATGGTGTGCAGTGTGAGCTGAGAGTAGTATGGTGCGCAGTGTGAGCTGAGAGTAGTATGGTGCGCAGTGTGAGCTGAGAGTAGTATGGTGCGCAGTGTGAGCTGAGAGTAGTATGGTGCGCAGTGTGAGCTGAGAGTAGTATGGTGCGCAGTGTGAGCTGAGTCAGTAGTATGGTGCGCAGTGTGAGCTGAGAGTAGTATGGTGCGCAGTGTGAGCTGAGAGTAGTATGGTGCGCAGTGTGAGCTGAGAGTAGTATGGTGCGCAGTGTGAGCTGAGAGTAGTATGGTGCGCAGTGTGAGCTGAGAGTAGTATGGTGCGCAGTGTGAGCTGAGAGTAGTATGGTGCGCAGTGTGAGCTGAGAGTAGTATGGTGCGCAGTGTGAGCTGAGAGTAGTATGGTGCGCAGTGTGAGCTGTGAGTAGTATGGTGCGCAGTGTGAGCTGAGAGTAGTATGGTGCGCAGTGTGAGCTGAGAGTAGTATGGTGCGCAGTGTGAGCTGAGAGTAGTATGGTGCGCAGTGTGAGCTGAGAGTAGTATGGTGCGCAGTGTGAGCTGAGAGTAGTATGGTGCGCAGTGTGAGCTGAGAGTAGTATGGTGCGCAGTGTGAGCTGAGAGTAGTATGGTGCGCAGTGTGAGCTGAGAGTAGTATGGTGTGCAGTGTGAGCTGAGAGTAGTATGGTGCGCAGTGTGAGCTGAGAGTAGTATGGTGCGCAGTGTGAGCTGAGTCAGTAGTATGGTGCGCAGTGTGAGCTGAGTCAGTAGTATGGTGCGCAGTGTGAGCTGAGAGTAGTATGGTGCGCAGTGTGAGCTGAGTCAGTAGTATGGTGCGCAGTGTGAGCTGAGTCAGTAGTATGGTGCGCAGTGTGAGCTGAGCAGTAGTATGGTGCGCAGTGTGAGCTGAGAGTAGTATGGTGCGCAGTGTGAGCTGAGAGTAGTATGGTGCGCAGTGTGAGCTGAGAGTAGTATGGTGCGCAGTGTGAGCTGAGAGTAGTATGGTGCGCAGTGTGAGCTGAGAGTAGTATGGTGCGCAGTGTGAGCTGAGAGTAGTATGGTGCGCAGTGTGAGCTGAGAGTAGTATGGTGCGCAGTGTGAGCTGAGTCAGTAGTATGGTGCGCAGTGTGAGCTGAGAGTAGTATGGTGCGCAGTGTGAGCTGAGAGTAGTATGGTGCGCAGTGTGAGCTGAGTCAGTAGTATGGTGCGCAGTGTGAGCTGAGAGTAGTATGGTGCGCAGTGTGAGCTGAGAGTAGTATGGTGCGCAGTGTGAGCTGAGAGTAGTATGGTGCGCAGTGTGAGCTGAGAGTAGTATGGTGCGCAGTGTGAGCTGAGAGTAGTATGGTGCGCTGTGTGAGCTGAGAGTAGTATGGTGCGCAGTGTGAGCTGAGAGTAGTATGGTGCGCAGTGTGAGCTGAGAGTAGTATGGTGCGCAGTGTGAGCTGAGAGTAGTATGGTGCGCAGTGTGAGCTGAGAGTAGTATGGTGCGCAGTGTGAGCTGAGAGTAGTATGGTGCGCAGTGTGAGCTGAGTCAGTAGTATGGTGCGCAGTGTGAGCTGAGAGTAGTATGGTGCGCAGTGTGAGCTGAGAGTAGTATGGTGCGCAGTGTGAGCTGAGAGTAGTATGGTGTGCAGTGTGAGCTGAGAGTAGTATGGTGCGCAGTGTGAGCTGAGAGTAGTATGGTGCGCAGTGTGAGCTGAGAGTAGTATGGTGCGCAGTGTGAGCTGAGAGTAGTATGGTGCGCAGTGTGAGCTGAGAGTAGTATGGTGCGCAGTGTGAGCTGAGAGTAGTATGGTGCGCAGTGTGAGCTGAGTCAGTAGTATGGTGCGCAGTGTGAGCTGAGAGTAGTATGGTGCGCAGTGTGAGCTGAGTCAGTAGTATGGTGCGCAGTGTGAGCTGAGTAGTAGTATCGTGCGCAGTGTGAGCTGAGAGTAGTATGGTGCGCAGTGTGAGCTGAGAGTAGTATGGTGCGCAGTGTGAGCTGAGAGTAGTATGGTGCGCAGTGTGAGCTGAGAGTAGTATGGTGCGCAGTGTGAGCTGAGAGTAGTATGGTGCGCAGTGTGAGCTGAGAGTAGTATGGTGCGCAGTGTGAGCTGAGAGTAGTATGGTGCGCAGTGTGAGCTGAGAGTAGTATGGTGCGCAGTGTGAGCTGAGAGTAGTATGGTGCGCAGTGTGAGCTGAGAGTAGTATGGTGCGCAGTGTGAGCTGAGAGTAGTATGGTGCGCAGTGTGAGCTGAGAGTAGTATGGTGCGCAGTGTGAGCTGAGAGTAGTATGGTGCGCAGTGTGAGCTGAGAGTAGTATGGTGCGCAGTGTGAGCTGAGAGAAGTATGGTGCGCAGTGAGAGCTGAGAGTAGTATGGTGCGCAGTGTGAGCTGAGAGTAGTATGGTGCGCAGTGTGAGCTGAGTAGTAGTATGGTGCGCAGTGTGAGCTGAGTAGTAGTATGGTGCGCAGTGTGAGCTGAGAGTAGTATGGTGCGCAGTGTGAGCTGAGAGTAGTATGGTGCGCAGTGTGAGCTGAGAGTAGTATGGTGCGCAGTGTGAGCTGAGAGTAGTATGGTGCGCAGTGTGAGCTGAGAGTAGTATGGTGCGCAGTGTGAGCTGAGAGTAGTATGGTGCGCAGTGTGAGCTGAGAGTAGTATGGTGCGCAGTGTGAGCTGAGAGTAGTATGGTGCGCAGTGTGAGCTGAGAGTAGTATGGTGCGCAGTGTGAGCTGAGAGTAGTATGGTGCGCAGTGTGAGCTGAGAGTAGTATGGTGCGCAGTGTGAGCTGAGAGTAGTATGGTGCGCAGTGTGAGCTGAGTAGTAGTATGGTGCGCAGTGTGAGCTGAGAGTAGTATGGTGCGCAGTGTGAGCTGAGAGTAGTATGGTGCGCAGTGTGAGCTGAGAGTAGTATGGTGCGCAGTGTGAGCTGAGAGTAGTATGGTGCGCAGTGTGAGCTGAGAGTAGTATGGTGCGCAGTGTGAGCTGAGAGTAGTATGGTGCGCAGTGTGAGCTGAGAGTAGTATGGTGCGCAGTGTGAGCTGAGAGTAGTATGGTGCGCAGTGTGAGCTGAGAGTAGTATGGTGCGCAGTGTGAGCTGAGAGTAGTATGGTGCGCAGTGTGAGCTGAGAGTAGTATGGTGCGCAGTGTGAGCTGAGAGTAGTATGGTGCGCAGTGTGAGCTGAGCAGTAGTATGGTGCGCAGTGTGAGCTGAGAGTAGTATGGTGCGCAGTGTGAGCTGAGAGTAGTATGGTGCGCAGTGTGAGCTGAGAGTAGTATGGTGCGCAGTGTGAGCTGAGAGTAGTATGGTGCGCAGTGTGAGCTGAGAGTAGTATGGTGCGCAGTGTGAGCTGAGAGTAGTATGGTGCGCAGTGTGAGCTGAGAGTAGTATGGTGCGCAGTGTGAGCTGAGAGTAGTATGGTGCGCAGTGTGAGCTGAGAGTAGTATGGTGCGCAGTGTGAGCTGAGAGTAGTATGGTGCGCAGTGTGAGCTGAGAGTAGTATGGTGCGCAGTGTGAGCTGAGAGTAGTATGGTGCGCAGTGTGAGCTGAGAGTAGTATGGTGCGCAGTGTGAGCTGAGTAGTAGTATGGTGCGCAGTGTGAGCTGAGAGTAGTATGGTGCGCAGTGTGAGCTGAGAGTAGTATGGTGCGCAGTGTGAGCTGAGCAGTAGTATGGTGCGCAGTGTGAGCTGAGAGTAGTATGGTGCGCAGTGTGAGCTGAGAGTAGTATGGTGCGCAGTGTGAGCTGAGAGTAGTATGGTGCGCAGTGTGAGCTGAGAGTAGTATGGTGCGCAGTGTGAGCTGAGAGTAGTATGGTGCGCAGTGTGAGCTGAGAGTAGTATGGTGCGCAGTGTGAGCTGAGAGTAGTATGGTGCGCAGTGTGAGCTGAGAGTAGTATGGTGCGCAGTGTGAGCTGAGAGTAGTATGGTGCGCAGTGTGAGCTGAGAGTAGTATGGTGCGCAGTGTGAGCTGAGAGTAGTATGGTGCGCAGTGTGAGCTGAGAGTAGTATGGTGCGCAGTGTGAGCTGAGAGTAGTATGGTGCGCAGTGTGAGCTGAGTAGTAGTATGGTGCGCAGTGTGAGCTGAGAGTAGTATGGTGCGCAGTGTGAGCTGAGAGTAGTATGGTGCGCAGTGTGAGCTGAGAGTAGTATGGTGCGCAGTGTGAGCTGAGAGTAGTATGGTGCGCAGTGTGAGCTGAGAGTAGTATGGTGCGCAGTGTGAGCTGAGAGTAGTATTGTGCGCAGTGG